>NC_052127.1:6589832-6599557 GCF_012273895.1 Zerene cesonia
CAATATTTATGGCAAGACTAGGTACATATAAACATGTATTCCAAGTTGTATGAATAGAAAATAACATCCCAATGAATTTTATTTCTGTCCATTTCACATGTTCCCTTTCTGCGTGCTGGTGAAATCTTAAATCTTTAAGCAGCAGCAATTTGTTCCAAATATATACTTATCCCCTCGTGAATACAACATAAACAACAGTCTAACCCGAGGGTATGTTGTTGAAATCCGAATTGCTGGTAATGTGGTGTATGATGAGGCTCTGGTGCGCGGACACGCGGCGCGGCGTGGGCGACGAGCACTGCAGCGCCGACAGCGGCGGCGGCGACGTGCGCCGCGCCTCGCCCCCAACACCCCCCACACCACCCACACCTCCAGCACCTCCAACACCCCCCACGCCTTCCGTACTTTCGCCTTCGACGTCTCCGCCCCCTGATCCGTCCGACCAGTCCTGTAACAAACGTGTTTCAGATAGAATATGTGGATTGGTGACGATAGTGATGGTCGGCGGTACTTATAGTTTTACAAATGCTAATTACGGAAAAAATACTTGAACAACAAAATGACGAAAAAAAATTCTTTATTGAGTTTGGTTACAACTTTATTTTATATAACTTTATTTTTAATCAATTATGCACCATATTTTATGTCTTTACATTTTATAATTTACTAGCTGTGACCCGCGGTTGAAACCGCGTAAGTCCGTATCCCGTAGGAATATCGGTATAAAAAGTGCATGTGTTATTTTAGTTGTTCAGCTGTCTACGAAGCAAAATAGTATTATTATTCACCAATAGATGTCAGGAAAAAAAAAAACACGAATATGACATTTTCTAAAAAAAATTCCTAGCTAGATCGATTTATCGCCCCCGAAACCCCCTATGTACTAAATTTCATGAAAATCGTAGGAGCCGATTCCGAGATTCCAATTAAATATATATATATATATATATATATATATATATATATATATATATATCCACATTATTAGTCAACTTTATGCATGATCAATGAGGTTTTTTCATGAAATAATGTACATAATATGTTATATAAGTGAAAACCAATTAACAAACGCGTACACGTGACACACACACACACACACGCAGTCGCACCATATTATTGAGTACAACAGGCACACGCACACACAAGCGCACACTCACCGGCTCGCTGTCGGAGGGGTCGCGGGGCGCGGGCGGCGCGGCGGCGGGCGGCGCGGCGAGCGGCGCGGCGAGCGGTGCGGCGAGCGGCGCGGCGGGCGGCGCGGGCGGCCGGTGCGGGAAGAAGTAGGGCTCGAAGGTGTCGCGCACCCAGCGCCGGTACTGCAGCACGTGGTCTGTCACGCGCACCACGCGCCCGAGCACGCTGTGCCGCAGCAGCAGCGCGCTGCCGCCCGCCACCGCCTGCTGCAGGATTATGTAGCCGTAGTCGAACGCCTGCAACCGATCGCGATACCAGTGATCATAATTAATTAATGCTCCCGTGTACGCTGCACGCTGCAGAAAGTTAGTCAGAGACAATTGCGCAGCAGTCATAACACTAAGAATCGCTGTTAAGATCGTACAAAAATCAAGAGCTTTTTTCAGCGAAAATACCAAAATCGAGTCCACATTTAAAATCAGCAATGATTATAACTGTTCTTTCAAACATTCTGATATGCGACAAAACTCTATGTAAAAAAAAAACGCCAGAATATTCTTATCAATTTCAAAATTTCACTAGATAAAAGGAAATTTCACTTTCCTACAATATCAAAAATAATAAATAATGCAATTCTCACCTGTTTAACTTGTATAGCGCCATAACTAGACCGGCCGATATCGTTGCCCGGCGTCAGCGGGTCCTCGATACACAACAACGATGGACGGTGCCCGTCATTCATCTCCTGCAAACGTTACACAAATTTCCTATTAATTATTATTATAAAAAAAGGTTATTACGTAATACCTTTAGGACATTCGGCTCGAAGGACCTCTTAACGAACGAAACGATTTGCTAAACACACATACATATCTAGATTGCTCTGTATACATATATATAAGTATCGACATCTAATCGACATAATATTTAATATTACGTTATACTTGCCTCTTACAATAATTAATATACGTCTATGGTCTGTTTTGGACGTACCATAAACTTACGTTTTCATTCAACACACATTTCACATCCCCAAAAAGCCCAAAACATTACCTTCTGTATCTCGTCCTTGGACACATACGAGCCTCCGTTCTTGACGCGTATCGCCGTCTTCACATAATTGAACTTCCTTCCATACAGTTCGAAGAACTCAATCAGCAGGACGCCGAGGTTATGTGGCTGCCTGAGCCTCTCCGGCCGAGGGTGCAACTGCAGGAAGCTGATGCACATCAGTATGAGGGAATAGGAGGAGATGCCTCCGGTGAACACCTCGTTCAGGTCCCGTTGGAGCAGGAACTGTTTCAGCACCATGACTAGCCGTGAGAGCACAGGGTATTTTTCCTGTGGAATATAACACGTTAATGTCGATGATTGTGGCATTGTTTGGTTGGGCTATATATTCTTCTTATTGAAACTTATTTATTGGTCTATTTTTAACACGCTTTTATTAACTTCACCTGTATGTTTGTTTGTTTGTTTGTTTGTATGTTTGTTTGTTTGTTTGTAACTGACTTCTTTGGGCGCGATTTTAACCCACTTTAAACGGCCAGATTTCGTTCAAACTTTGTAGATTTATTGAGGACCGATGACAATACACTAATTTGATAAAATTATTCCAGTTTTCAATTTGCAAAATATGATTTTTGTTAAAGCGTGTTTTATAGTTTTTTTAAACTATTATATTTTATTAGATTAGTGGGTTTATTTTCTACTTTCGGCTTTATGTAATATTGAAATGGAAGAAGTCGAATATGTAAGCGCTACCACCGCCCATGAACATTTGGACAGGCGTATGTGTATGAGGTGCTTTATACCTTATATATAAATGGATAAACTACGGAAAACAATTCGTTATTATCTAATTGAAATAAAATAATTATGTACTTTTAAAAGTTTTTCAGTGAATTTAATTTCTTATCGTCCCTCATATAAATGTTGAGAATATCAAGCAATTTAAATTCACCATAGCATTTCCATTACATTTAATCGTTTCTAACATAAGCGAAGGAAGCACATGTTCTATGTTTGTCTGTCCTTACGTCTGGTGTATGATTCACGCCCGTCAAACGGTAATTGCAGTGATGTAATGTTCCGATTGTATTTGCTCGCTTACACAATCTTGATAAAACGCCTGCTATGCCAAGGTCAAGCGTTCGAGGATTTTGACTAGTCTTTCATAATAATTTATGATTATTTAATGTCACTAAAGAAAGTGTGAAATTCCAATGTGTTTTCCCACTAACATACATTTTCTGGAAACATTTGCCGTACAAAAATATTGCTTATTGCCTATTCTTAGTGTAAAAAGACGAATTTCTACTACCCAATATTCGGAAAAATCAGTATTTACTTTTATTACTAAGAATATTGACTTATCTTGTTCAATAACCAATCTATACACGCCGGATTTTGCACCCATAAATAATTACAGAACTAAAAACCAAAAATTAAAATTTCATTCACATAATTTAAAGAAAGCGTGTTCATTCATAATTATCACTAAGACATTAAAATAGATAATAGAAAAATATGCAGATATAGATAAGGGCCTACCTTATACTGTTTTATGAGCTCGGCGCTTTTGACTCCACTGCTCATATTGAACGAGATGTCGACCTGGAAATTTATACATAAGAATAAATTAAAAGAACCTTATACGTTATATAGTCGATTAGTTAATTTGAACGTTTCCAGCAATTGGATATTTATATGTGTAAGATATGGAGTGGTTTGTATGAAAAAACAACAAATTCAAAATGATGACCTTTTAAGCTCCAGAAATACCAGTAAATCTTGCCCACAATGTCACATTATTAACTTAAATGAGACATCTATCAGAAGCTCCCTTGTATTGACCTCCCCTAGGATACACAATACGCACTTACCTTAACATCGGAGTATTTGTCGGTCATCTTGACGATGGGCACGGTGGCCTTCTCGAGCACCTTGATGCTCTCCTTCTCCGCGATGTCCTGGTTCACCAGCTCGCGCTCCAACGTCCACAGCGGCAACTTCTCCCATTGACCTGCGTTGGGAATCATGATACATTAGGAAGTTCCTGTAGATTCCCTATTTGAGGAATGTCTAATAATTCTGAACCTAAACTAATATATCGGAATATTCAACAACATTGTTTTACAGTTAGATACGTATCAATTAATGTTTTTCGATTATATTATATTAATATATTTTACATTTAACTATAAATACTTTAATAAAATGGCATGTCTTACAACCTAGAGCTTCTCAGCCGACCTTCGCGGTTGGTCTCAAGAGAAACTAGACAACTGCATGCGAAGAGTACACTAACGTATTATCCATGAGTATTTCAAATTTTATGAAATCCAACACGCTATCCATAAACAACTCAGCTCAGGGTAGGACGGTGGTAAAAAATCTACTTTCTTATCCTAATGACACCTATTCTATTCTATTCTATTGATTGTACGCATACACTGTGGCAATACTAAAAAAACTTTTATATATATGTAGTCTAATTGTCTATACGCCATTCTTTATGAAACCGTTATACATAAATTATAATCTGCATGACCTTCTTAGTTTACAGTAGAGCTCCAATCAATGTTACAGACGCACATAAAAGCAAACTTCTAATTGAAGGTTTAAAAATAATTATAGTCAAAAAAGTAGAGAAAACGCTTTAATCATACGCTTTACGCTATGTATTGATTTTTAATTGATTCTATTGTTTAGTTGATTCTTTAGATTTAGTTTTCTTTTTATGGTTGATTCAGGATTCTATTTTTTTATTCAGGATGACAAGATTTTGAAATAAAATTAGTGTTTTACTGATCCTTGATATGTGTTCAAAGATTAAATAAAAGCCGTTTGATTAAAGTGGATTCAAAAATGAGTCTAAAGGAGTCGGTTACATACAAACAGGTGAAGCTAATAAAATCGTGTTAAGAACAATATATAATAATTGCACCAGAGCATACAAGTTCTATTCGATCTCCTTGTTTGGACACAGCAGCCCGTCAACACGAGATCAATAGGCCACAGAGGGCTCCATCGACACGAGAGGCCCGCCACAAAAGGCGACACGCATAATGAAGTGACTCACTCCGCCGCACTTCCTCAATCGTTCTTCCACGCCACATCCATTCACGTATCGTTATGAATGATCGTGTGCGATGGCTTCATTGCTACTATGATACAATTGACCTACGCTTGGAAAATGTTACGAGTTGATCTGCCAATAATATAAACGGAGGAGAAATTGGTCTTATTACGAAATGTGTTGTTTTTTTTGTACTCGTGTGTGTTTTTATTATATTAAAGATGTGATGAGTGATTCGTAGTGATCAATCTGTTTGCTTAAATATATATTGATTTGAAAAGTTATCTACATATATAATTAAAAAAAATACCTATTTAAATTATGACTAATTACAAAACAATCGTCAATTGCAATATACAAAACAATTACCTTATCAATTTATCAGTAAAAATACAAAAGAAATATATACATGTGCTGTGTCAATAAATAAGCATTTATCTAAATTATAGAACTAATTCGATTATGGATAAGATTATAAGCGCTATATAAATTATGCAAAGGATAACATTTCTCATGAGTTTACAGCGTTATCTGCCACTCTATATCCATGCTAAGCGATGGTGCGCGACGCTCCACATCGACATTTCGTATCATATCGACTTATCTAAAAGCCAGATTATATCAAAAGATTTGTTCCCACACAAACACATACGCTCTACAAATGTGAACTACATTTCGACAATGCAATGCAAATTTAAATATAATCCATAAGACAACGAAATGATATTTGCCCTTAACGGACGGACTATTTGTATATTAGAGACACACCATCATATGATCAATCATTGACGTGTAGCGGTATAGCGGCGCGGAGGTGTAGGACCATCGGACGGATATAAATAGGCGGGAACTAATGCCGCCGCTATGTTTGTGTGCTGTGCTCTTGTAAATAAGTGTGACGTCACGCAACGCCGCGACTATCGGGTAGGCGCAAATCACACGCACTTATTTGTATTGTAATCTAGCTAACCCGGCGTACTTCAGCACTTTTTGACACATTTTGTTTCCCTTCATGAAATTCATTAAAACCGAAATTATCAAAATCGGCTGAGCCATTCTCGCTTTTAACGAGACTAAAGAACAGCAACAAGTTTTATATTATGTATAACTGTTATAACTCTAAGCGCTCTCCCCGGCTTTAGACGAGTTGAAAAGATATGAAGTGGGATAAAAAATAAAAAAGCCTATGTCATGAAGCTGTGAGCGAGTGAAGTAATTTCGATAATTAGTCTAATGGTTTTACCAGTTTTTTTTATATCATAGCGGGCAACTGAGCGGGTGGTTCGCCTGATGGTAAACGATCACCACCGCCCATGAACATTCGCAGAGGCTCAGACCTCTGAAATGCGCTGCCCGCTTTAAAGGGATAAGGGATAAGGAAAAGATTGATGACTGGAAAGAAGGAATGGACTGGGAAGGGCTAGGAGAACGAAACCGTACGAAACACAATAGCAAGCTATTATTTCACGCCCGTTTTCTGTGGGGGTGTGGTACTTCCCCGGTACAATATTTCCCCAAAAACATACATAAAAACAAATCCCTTAAGAATGAAAACAGTATTTTTTTAGGTTGTCGTCGACAATGGAGCTGGTGCAATTCGTGCCGAAGCGGGATCGACTCCCACATACATTGTTGAACAATTGCTGAACAAATGAATACGGGGCTTTATGCGACCTTATTAATTAAAACATGATTCATTCATATGTTTTCTTTGCAATGCATGCCTTTTATTCACGTCTTATATGACATTTTAATAATATTTTATGCGTCTACCACGTGAGACTGTTTCAACCGAGTTCAAAAAAGAAGGTTCACAATTAGTATGTATATTTCTCTTTCTTTGAAAGCTGGTGCCTTCGTATGATCCCATTGAACTTTGGTCTAGTTCTCAGAATTTGAAGACAGTCTAGTTTATTGTTATGTAAAACTACTATTATGTTTGGTTGTCTCATTAAAAATATGGTTATATAGGACTTAAGGTTTATTAGAGAACTAACAGCTTCTTTAACCCAAGGATATTTGAATTATTTTTGTGAAGTCAAAGAAGGAATTCCTCTTATTTATATGTAGAACTGAAAGTATGCAACAAGTGAAGCAAAAATTAAATAATTACGCGCGCGTCTAATCGATTCTGATTGCCAATTAGATATGGATATTATATTATTGAAATATTTTTGTTTCTAAGGAAATTATATAGAAGTAAACGTAAAAAAAATATTTTTTAAGTTTACTTCTACTTTCGTCTTCATTAATCTGTTTGTAACACACATTTCAATTATTAGTACTATTACCCGATCTGTATTTTATTTTTAATTCCGACCAGTAACCAAGACAAAAAAGAAATCATTGATTCCAATCAGAAAAATTCAAAATTACTTTAGTAATTTTATAGTCAATCCACTATCCGCACACACAACTATCTATCGCAAATTCCAGACAGACACATTCCATCAGTGTTGCCATTCAACCGTGGCGTGGTTAACAAATCATGAAACATCAGTATGCAGTCGCTAGCCGACGGACGCCAGCGAGTCTGCCGCAGATTTATGTATTTCGACTTCTGTAGCGTGCAGCATTACAGCTGCGCTAGCTTCCAGTGACAACGAATGTGAGATATGTGACTATCCTAGTGATGACATGAATTGTACAGTTTGGAATGTATGCGTATTGTTATTGCATGCGAAAACTACTGAAATAATTTTGATGAAACTTGGCAATGATATAACAAATAAGCTATAGAAATGCTTGCCCGGCTTGCAGCACAGCCAGTGTCTCATAGAACTGTACTATGTACTTGTTTCTTGTCTATGATTTTACGCGAGAATTATACATTTTGTATTTAGTAATTAAAAGAAGGCTTTAAAACTGAATTAAATGCGTTTAAAATTCCCTAATGCCTTCAATGTCGAATTTTATACTCCTTAAATTAATTCCAACGGCAATGATACGAATATCCTCAGGGAAAGACCACAAGCGAGAAACGGATACGCAATTAACACCGGTTTAATTTTAGGTTTAGTTAGTGGAAGAAAATAACATTTTGTATTCTTGATTTAGCGCCATTTCCGCAGTCAGATAGTATAACTGTATTGTTCTATCAAACAGCTGACGATCATCTGCGATACTAAACTAGTCGTTTGTTTATTTTTTTTAGCGCAATTGGTGAATTGCAATGTCTTATGCGATAAATATAAATAAAGCATACAGCACGGAAGACGTACATCTGTTTGGGCGTGACGAATAGAACATATTATTTTATGATTCTCAAAATTTATTTAATGTCACAATTTCTCGTCAAATTATATTTCGCCACTTACACATTCACAACCTAATTTTTTTTTGTCAAAATCATTCATTTAAATAACCATTAACATCGAAAATATATGCGAACGTAGAGTAAACACGAACATTCTATAAGTGCTCGGTCATAATTCCACTCGAGGAAGCCAGACATCAGTAATTGGTAATCTGTCGGCTTACAATAACAATGTCGACTTAGGCCCGGGGGGTCACCGCCTTCCACTTCTTACTACACTTGGCCGAACAAACAAAACAATATTGATTCTTATTCCTGCATGGATCTTAAGATTTTTCGCAAAAATATATGGTCCATACATTAACTAACTAACATTTACGCTTTTTTTCAACCGATATTCATACAAGAAATTGCAATGTTAATCTTGCCTTATTACGTTTATTACGGTACACAACAGAACCATCATATATTAAAGAACCCACGTAAACACCTACAGAACACCTACAGGACTCCACAACTTCGCATCTTACCCTTACCAACTACAATCAGCGCTACCTATATCCATTGATAACAATGAGCAACTTGTATGACCGAGCGACCCACTGGTACGGTTGCCGTGATAACGTCACGATAAACGCTCGGTGACAAGACATCGCTTATCAGCTGTGCAAACATACACAATTCGCGTGAACTTGTACGTTGGCTAAATTCTTCTGCTATTGCTACGGTACTATATGGTAAATGTATATCATTTAGGAAATGGCTTCGATTGTAAGAATAAAAGTTCGTTTACAAAGAAATTACATTACGTAGTGTGGTCCTAAATAGACCTTAGATCAGACCTACATTTAGGAATTTGGCCCCTTTGATACACTCAAAAGTGCCTTAAGTCGCATGAAAGGTCGATAAATAAAATGCAATTATGTTGGTCTATAATTTTATACATAACGTAAGTTATATCAAATTAAATGTAAGTAGATAACAACCGATGTTTTAAGAATGTTAATTGCAAAGACATTTATTTATCACCATAATTTGTAAGTTGCCGCCTGATACAATGTTTTCGAAGCAAACATTTTTGATATTATAGTTAACTTGAACTTCATCATAATGATCAGCCCATTTTTTTTTTTATGGTATAGGCTAGAAACGAGCAGACGCGTCGCCTGTTATATGTTACTAGCTGTGCCCGCGACTTCGTCCGCGTGGAGTAGTTATTTTGGGCATAATATTTATTTTTTGTTTTGAACATCG
>NC_052127.1:6600557-6621255 GCF_012273895.1 Zerene cesonia
GCGTTCAAACAAACAAACAAACAATCAAACAATCAAACAAACAAACTCTTCAGCTTTATAATATTAGTATAGATATGTTCCCACTGTTTGGACACATGCCTCTTATGGAGGTTCAGGCCACAATTCACCACGCTGATCAAGTGCGCGTTGGCAAATGTCACATGTCGTCGAATTTTTAATCCTGGGACATGCCGGTTTCCTCACGATGTTTTCTATCACCGTTTTGAGCAGTGGTGATATTATCCACATGTGCAGATAAATTGAAAAATCAATTTATTTCTTGCCCGCTCGCCTGGTCTTGAAACCACGACTTATTGATTTTAATTCCTAGGTCCTCAGCATTGAGCCACCACTGCAAACTTGAACTTGGCTTTTGGAAATCGCCATTTACCATAATTCTATTCAATCTAGTAGCAATACTTTCATTCCGTTCCCGAAGCCAAATGATCACCGGTTACAAGCTTCTGTATTTGTACCAACGTAACCTTGTCCCGAATTTTATACAAGACCTTTATAGAATCTTTTTAGTATCTAAATAGAAGTCGCGTTTAATTAAGATGTCGATGCACGTGTCGCTACATTAATTACGAGTATAATATTCTTATAACAACTCTAAAATAGTAGCAATTTGATTATAAAAGTCATCAATCGAAAGCATTACTAACGTAATTTTTATCAGTTTGTCGTTTGTTTGTTTTTTTTTTTCATAAGTCTATTGGAATCCTTTTGCTGACGTGTAAAATCTTTCATAGGATTGACTGGACACGTTATTGATTCTAAAAATTATCGCATATCATCAACTTCCTTATTAGATACATTAAGTTTGTGATGTGATAATAAATAAAATCGTCACAATTCATTCAATAGCTCCATTTTCAGAGTAGTATCTATCGGGCTCTATCGAGAGGTCGTTGTCCCCGTCTAGCGCTCCTGTAGCGCGCCTAACAAATCCGCGCCTAGACATAATCACTACTTCAGTATGCTGTACGCGGAGCGGTGGAAACTGTATAGCTGACGTCATCAGTACTTTTAATAATACTTCATATCTATGTGGAACCGGAAACCGAAATGAATGTTTATTCATTAGATTTGACTAGTTTAGCTTTCATTATTCTTTATTACTAAAATCATAACAAGAACTTTAAAAACTTCTATTAACATCAGTTTTGCTTTTCGATAGTTTGTAGAAATTTAAGTATTATTCAGTTCGAATTTCTATCCACAGAATGTTTCCTTAGAAATAATACGTAATAAAATATTTCAACTCCTTGCAACTCACCAATAACAACCAGATCGATGTCACTAGTGGGCAGATAGAGGCCGGTGCGGAAAGAGCCGAACACCTCGACGCGCGCCTGCGGCCACAGCGAAAGGATCGCGCTGCGTATGCGCGTCACCACCGTCGAGCGCACCAGGTGCTCCGTCTCCGTCGGCGACATGTACATGTAGAAGTGCTCGATCTCTTCGTGCAGCCTGTGGATGCGAGACAAATGAGTGAACTACTTAAAAATTAAAGTCTACTTTAAGGTGTTTCGCTCTGTAATGCTACGATTTTGGTCCTTCGAATATTCAATAGAGAAATGTTTTCACGGGCAGATTTCAATTAGTTCACCATTTTTATTATTACTATAAGTACAACACACTTAAAGTGTACGATTTAATAAAGTAATATGCAAGTCGCGTTTTGGATTCATTGTAAAATTTCAAGATCTTAATGTATGTAATTACTCCGGGAATAATACCTATTATCATAAAGCTTAGCACAATGTCCTCAAACTGTTACAGTCACAAATGTATCAGAGCCGCGAGCAAGGGTTGTTCTATCACAATAAAAAACTATAGGCTATAGCTCAGATACGGGTTACATTAAAATAAAATAAGTTTAAGTAATATTTCTTCCCTAAGCTGTCTCAACATAAACAGACCAATGGTATATGTTAATACAAAAAGTGGAATCAAACACTAAACTTTAGTAAAACCGCATAGCATCCTAGTCATAATTCGAAATCCCAACAAATCCATGAATAATTGTTGTTTGTTACATTGATGAAATTTCCGTTCTGAAGATTTTTCTTCAGCGATAGATTCATGACCGATGTCCAACTAATAATAATTGTGTGTTCCGGAATATTATTGAAGACTTGACATTCGAACAAACAAAAACAAGAACATCCTATGAGCGAATGAAAAGCTCCCACCTCGATACAAGGAATCATAGGCTGTTCCTTAAATTACGTCTTGGACACGCGGCGTTAATTAAGTGAATCACAGTTATTTTTGCACCAAACAAATCAAAATGTTGTAATGAGAATTGTATGTGTTGTATGATTCATTTAAGTGCTAAATTTAAGTATTTTTGTAAGAATACGAAGAATGTAAAATAGAAAGCAAATCTTAAATACAACTACAAAAGCTCTTAGGTCATCCAAATGATATACAAAATGAGGGTTGTTCATTTACAATTAATTTGTTGCGAACAATTGAAGTGCTCTAGAAATATCGAAATTTCGCATAAAATATAGCTATTTAGTTACTTTGGGACCATATGCTTTTGTTTACATAAACTTGTAAATTCATAAAAGTGGATAGTAAAATTTTACTACGCTCATAAAAGTATAAATAAACCGGCAATACCTTGGGTAGCATTTCGTATTTAGTTAGGTTTAGGGTCCATAGCTGTTCCCTGTTCTAAATTTAATTCAGTTTGGGCACATTTAAAATAAAAATGACAAAACTAAATTGGGAGTATAAGGCAGAAATAAGGCATACAAACGGTTTTTTCATTAATCTGAATATTTTTCCTGTCAATCCAGGAGTAACATGTAACATGTAATAATATTCCATCTATTTGCAATGTTAGCAGCCGTGATATAACAACGGTTACTCCTTTAGGAATACAGATAACCACTGATCAAACAAATTACGTTTGTCATGCGTGACGCGTGCGCATATCTTCGTTGCGTAATAACTAATAATATCTACATGGTCTTCATAATTTTATACACAATAATTTAATAATGCTTTTCTCAGAATATATCACATATTATGGATATATATTCGTCGTGTCGCCAAAACGAGACTGCATGGTAACAATAACAAAAACGTCGAATTCGTTTCTGACGATTTACGTATAAAATTTCCACTCACTTTTTTGCCAGATGAGGTACGAATATTAAATAAAATTATTAATTCATTATTATTTTATTAAATACATTATCCCTTCTTAACATTTAGAAAAGGACATAAATCTGTTTAAATTTCTCTGTTTAATTCTTCATTAGGTCCAGTAACGTGAAGGGAAAGATGTAGATTATAACAGCCTAATAAAAATCGATGGACAATCTACCAACTAACTATGGGAGTGTGGACAGAGAATTAACACCTCCTGAACTCTCAAGCGATACTAAGATCCACATCGAGAACCAGAGATGGATCTCGTTATTCTATCTCGCAAACCACAAAACGAAAGGAGACCTTATCACTCACATCGTCATCTATATCTTAATTAAAATCGATCAATTTCGTATCGACGGCCACAGCCTTGGTTACCGATCTGTTTACGGTATGTGAAGGTTCGCAAGTGAACGACCTTTGTCGCTCCTTTCACCTAATTAAGTCTGGGCCGATTTTAATTATATAACACGTGAGAGATTACGCTCTATAATTACTTTTTACCGAATTTATTGGAAATTAAACATGTTTAAATCAAGATAACATGCGTCTTTCACAAAAATAGGGGTTAGTTTAAATAGTAAGGGGTAGCTTTAAATTAATCTAGTCATTATAATTGTTATTGCTTATAAACAAATTGGTGACTCTTCTATAATTATCTAATTGAAATTATAACGTGCCACAGTTTTGATGTTTTTTTTTCCATGATGGGCATTTTTTATCTTTTCAAGTTTATTAATGAATTTAATATGCTTACTATTAATTACTTCTTAAAACTTGCGCACCCAACCGGTAACGCAAATTTATTCTAAAACAGCTGATCAGCGATGTAAATGAACCGGTGATTATTATGTAAGTTAATGTTAAAAAACTGGCACCCGGATGCGACAATTCGGCCACACGACCTGTCGACTGAACCAGCGATGTCTAGATTCCGACCTCGTTAGGATACCATGCGCGTTGTAGATATTGCTTCAATTATATCGAAGGTATCATATAATATTCCACAATTCCAATGTAGAACGATGTTGGAAATTTTATCTTTTGCCAATAAAACCAAAATGTTCACTTTTCTGGCATGAACGAATTAATCTAATCAATCAAGTCTGTAATAAGCGCATTTTCAACCGACTTCAAAAAAGAGGAGGTACTCATTTATTTTGAACTTACGATTACGAGGTACAACGGATTCTTATTTAAAATCTGATGCCTTTCGTGTGGTCCTATTTGAATTTGGTCTAGTTCTGACACCTTGATGGCGGTTTAGTACCTGGTTAATAAATAAAATAATATTGTACGTCTTATTTACATTCAATTGCCAGAGGAAACAGATTTATATTATTAAACACGCGACGAGACTACTCAAATCTTTTGAAAAAATGACTGTATGATGCCTATTAGCATTAGTAAAGAATTATATTATAAAAAATGCATATAATAGTTTGACTCTTAAGAGCAACGGAGCATCTGATCAATGTTATAGTTTCTTTCACGTAATGAGATATTTTGTTTTTAATACTTGCTGAACAAAAAGGGATTATATTTCTTCAGCAAAAGGACACATTTTTCTCACTTTCACTCGCTTGTCGGAAATGTGAAGTGACAAGGAACATTCGGTTGCGAGCGGGCGATCGCGCGGCAAGGGGCACTGACTCGCAAGGCCGCGAACTGCACTACAGTGCGTATAGTGCTGGATGTACCCACTATATTGCTTCTAAAACATTATTGTAAGACTCGGAAAGATTATATGAAAGAAAATGTTTTAATTTAAAATATTATATGCCTTAAAGGATATATTTCAAATCAAAAACATAATGTAATCTGAAATTAGTGTAGGTGTAAATTGTATTTTTGCACTTTCACTGAAATGCCATTGACAGAATACAAAATGTCTGAAATGTATATTTTGTTAAATTGCAGCATTGTTTAACTTAAAACTTAAAATCCATGTGTGCAATACAAATTAGCTAAAACATAACTGAAGCTATTCTAAAACCTAAATAAAACATTAGTAAAATATTTAGTATCATCCAGTAGCATTAATGCTCTATATTTATATGACCTAGTTATTACTTCGGCGTGACTTTGTGATCACACTGAGGTGAACATGCAATATGTCCATACAGCTATAATCTATTTTCACTATAAAACATGCCCATTGTCCCATAAGACTAGACATACTTTATACCAGACATATCTGACATCTCAACATATGGATTTTATTAAGGTATATCTGATAAAGATAATTTGTTGCAGGTCATCAGCACATATTTGAGACATATGGAGGGCAATTTTTGAGCCTTTATCTAGCCAGTGTGATTTTCCAAATGTAATAAAAATCCTCCTGTTCATAAACTTTATGATGGTATCTTTCTTCAATTTGATAACAAATCAATATAATAATGCAATTATTAAGCTGTATCTTGGATTGGTGTGGGAGTTGAGTTTATAAGTATGGTATCACAGTAGGGATAGAAATTACATGTTTTTATTTACATACATAGATTCTGCGAATTTCTTAATATGGCCGTATATTCACTTAAATGTATGAGCTATGCACACATTACAAAATACAATATTAAGTTAGAACAGGCCAAATAACTTTGAGCATCTCAATAATATGTGGCGTTTAACTTTTAAGATTTTAGAGTAAAAAAGTCACAAATAAATCAAATTTAAGAAATTTTTTGTCACAATACAAAACTTGAAAAATTAACGCATTTTTTGTTTATACAATTTTCTTCAAATTTATGTGAATTAAGAATGGAATTTAAAAACATATTTAAATAAATTGAATCTAATTTAATCTAAATGTCTTATTTATATAAAAATATTAAAATTATTCAGTAGTTTAATTTGTCTTCAGTACTAGAATTTTAATTATGTCCCATAAATTAAAAATATGACCAACTTTTTTATTGAATAAATATATTTCTCTAACAATACAATTTTTATTAAGGTTTCATTAAACTTTGAAAACTCTACAAATGCACCATAAATAAAACCACAGCACAGTTATGAAATCTCAAATTATTATTCATGTCAATTGCATTAATGATTCCAATTGGAATAATGTGTTGATAAAGTGAATGTGGGGGAATTATATTTTATCAGTTTATTTTTCAGTTATATAGGGTATATATAAATGAATAAGAAGTCTAAAAAAATAAGTATTTACACTAAAAACTAAAAACTACTACCTACAAAAATTATTGACTTTAAAACTATTAGGTCACTCGAAGCTTTTATCAACTTAAACACTTCGAAAACTACAATATTAGAATATTTCTATGTGTAATGATTTTTAAGTGCCAAAGACGGTACTCGGGCGCGGGGCGGCTGACAACCGGCCCGCGCTGTCAACACCACGAGACCGCGCTGTCGGGGCAAAAACCCTCACCTCGAAGCGTCAATCACTGACACCTCACTTGCAACCGCTAAATACTACTCACCCGAGTATCCCAGGCTTATAATGGTAGTTGGGTATCCGCCAAGGGCAGCCCCCGTATTCACCTATGAGAGCATCGTGGTTCTGATTCAGGTTAAACGTAGATGCGCGGTTATCGTTTGCTTTCCTCCGTGTAGGATTGAAATAATTATTATTCCTATTTTCACCATTCACATCATTTATTGGTATAAAGTCTTGTGCTTTATTCACATTAGGATTAGCGTTCTCTAAGTTTTTGAGGTTCATTTTGTCTGTTTCACTTTGAGTTTCCCATATACGAAGCCACAATCGCTTCGCGGGTCCTTCCTGCTCGGGCTGATACCACCCGACGTAGGGATCCATTCAGCCGGAGCAAGATTCCACTATATGGGATAACACATGTTGTATCATTTCACATTTGTAATTGTAATTCGAAAAATTAATACAAAACAAAAATAAGTCACACCACATTCGGAACATGGACGACACGCGGATAGTTGACAGTTCATAAACTAGAGGGCGCCATTGTTGCAAAATAAGTTCTAGACGAGGTCAATATAAAAACTTTTAATGAGAAGTATTTAGTTTTCAAAGAAATTGTACACCCGCACAATTAATTAAAAACGTAAAATAAAATTGTCAAATACCAATACTAGTACTATGTAGCTCATAGCAAATATATAACGTTATTAAGAAAAAATACTTAACTGTAATTACTTTTTTTTATTGACAGTTACTTTTTGTGGTGATGATTCTTATTGTTTGGAATTAATTTTATTGACATTTATATTGCATGTAACATTATATATTGTTATATTCAATATTATGGTTTTCTTAAACGTTTGTTAGTTAGATCACTCAAAGAAATGTATTCAGGAATAATGTGCTGAAAACAAACATGCAGAATTATTGTTTATACTCTGTATAGCTTTTACGATGAAAATCGACTGTCATTTTTGGCGCCCAATTTAGAAAATACTTTGTCAAACTTCAAAGCGATGACATGTTGATCGACCTGTATCAAATAAGTTTAATTATTTTTATTGGAAGTATTTATCAATATCAAACGGTTTAACAGAATTTGTTTAAATTATCATCTAGTAATGCTCTGATGCAATTGATTTATGAACTCCTTAAAGTTTGTTGCTGTAACTAGATTAGTATCGGGATTCCGTTCTGTGCCTGTTTGTGTAGTAAACGTAAACAACAGTCGATTTATTAATGCTCCTAATAAATTAGGGTATTTAAGAATTGAAAACATGTCGCAGACAAGTATTAGATCGTTTTTTTCAGCAACCCCCAAAAAACCTACTAAAACGAAAAAGGAGACGGAGTCGAACGTGAGTACAAACCATTCTATTTAGTTCTATTTCAATATGATATTTGAACATGTTACCGAAAAAAGACGTAATGAATATATGAAAACAATTAAATTTTTATATTTTTACTATACACAGCCATTTAATTTTAAACAGGATAATTCAATAATTGATGAAAATGATTCTCTGGTGACAAATGGAACTGAAAAGGTTAGCCTCATTTTCATAATTGTTGGTATTTTTATACCCATTTTTCAAACTCCTGTGTAACAAATATTTTTTGTAACAGAAAGCAAAGAGAATTCGATCAGACAGCAGCGGCAGTGATTCTGTTGATGATATAAATGCTTACAAAGTAAACAGTGCTGAAAAGGTATTTTTAAAGCTTAGTCCTTTAGTTAACATTGTAGTTGCTAAGAAAAATAAAAATTTTACAGCACTTCTTCATGTGCATTCATAATAGTATGTGTTTTCTATTGTCTAATGATCTTATGTTGTTGTTTTTTATTTAAAGAAAAATCCAAAGCGCAGGCGCATTGTTAGTTCAGGAAGTGAATCAGAGTCAAAGTCAGAGTCAGAAGAAATTAAATTGGAAAAAAGTGGCAAACCTGTAAAAACTTATGATTCACCAAAAAACAAAAAATCTAAAGCAAAAGTTGTTAAAACAGAATCACCAGTCAAAGTAAGCCCTAAAAAGGAAACAATTTTATCAACACTTAAAAGTCCGAAAGTCAAACAAGAGAAAGCAAGTCCAAAAGCAAAGAAAGAAGCCCTTAAATCTCCTCCTTCAAGTCAAAAGAAAATAAATGTAAGCCCATCCAGTAAAAAGTCAGAAACTTCTGAAGACAAAGAGAATGGTATTAAAGAGGAAAAACAAGATGCTACAACTACAATAACTGCAGGTTTGTTGTCCTACTACATTGAGTCTATATAAAATTGACTTTCACATATTTATTTACATTTTGAATGCATTTTGAAAAAACACACTTTATCTTAAGAATAATGCTTATGTGACCAAACAACTTTTTTAATGCCACAACTAAGCGAGCGGTAAACAATCACCACCACCCATGAACATTCACATAGGTAGCCTTGCCTCTGCTAATGGGTTGCTTGCTTTTAAGGCCTAAGAGATGGGATAGGGATAAAATTTACAACTGAATGGAAAGAAGGCATGTACTGGGAAGGGCGAAGATAAGGAAATGGGTCTCTGGCTCCCCTACTTACTGTACATAACACAGTAGTATGTTACTATTTCACGCTGGTATCTACTGAGCAAGCTACAGCTGGCCCAATTTATGTTGAAGCATATGAATTCAATTGAATCTTATTTTCCAGAGGTTGATTACAATCCAGCCAAAGCAAAATATCACCCAATAAATGATGCTTGCTGGTCAAAAGGAAAAGAGGTCCCATACCTCGCTCTGGCGAAAACTCTTGAAGCTATTGAAGCTACGTCAGCCAGGTTGAAGATGATTGAGATTCTAAGCAACTACTTCAGATCTGTAATATTGCTGACTCCAGAAGATCTGTTGCCGAGTATATACATGTGTTTGAATCGGCTTGCACCAGCTTATCATAGTCTCGAGTTGGGTAAGAATTTAAATGTGTTTTGGTCTTTATTAGGGGTGTTCCATTTTATTGGTTTTCTAGATTGTCATAGATAATTTTACAATTTTCTCTTTATTAATCAAATTTCTATTTTAATTGCATATTACAAATATCCTCTATCTTCTTTTCTTTCTCATTTACTGTATAGTCTATAATTACTCTATCTATTTTACCATATAATCCTTTTTTATTTTTATTTATTTTTTACTAGCTGCACGCCCCGCAATCGCGCGTTCAGTCATCTATCTTAATTGAAATAATATAAACTGTCCTATCTTTTAAGTTGGATCAATCTGCACGTGATGTGGAAATTTGATTAAAATCCGTTTAGTACTTTAGAACTCCATTGCAGACACAATGTGACTCATAATTTGTATATATTAAGATACATATGGAGTGTAGTATTGCACAGTACAAAGGACCACATATAAGTTGAAGAGATGCATTGGCAGGCATGGCGGAAACGTACATAATGAAAGCGGTGGGGCAGTGCACGGGGCGGTCGCTGGCGCAGATGCGCAGCGCGGCGCGCGCGGCCGGCGACCTGGGGCTGGTGGCGGAGCAGGCGCGCGCCACGCAGCGCACCATGTTCGCGCCCGCGCCGCTCACGCTGCGCCGGGTGTTCGCCGCGCTGCGCGAAGTCGCCTCCGAGACCGGTGAGTCGCGCCCGACTCTACCACGTCTCTACCCCGTCTCTACCCCGTCTCTACCCCGACTCTACCCCACCTCTCCCCGTCTCTACCCCGTCTTTCCTCGGCTCTACCACGTCTCTCCCCGGCTCTACCACGTCTCTATCACGTCTCTCCCCGGCTCTACCACGTCTCTACCACGTCTTTACTCCGTGCGGACCGGCTGACTCTACATTGAAAAGCGATTAGGGAAGGATTGACGAGAGAATAAATGAAGGTACTGGTAAAGGCTTTGGGGCTCTAGATCTCCCAACTCGCCGATCGAAACACGGTATAGTACTATTTCACGCTGGTCTTCTGTGGGGGGTGTGGTACTTCCCCGGCGCGAACTGGCCCAATACGTAGCGAAGGGTGCTCAACTCTCACAAGTTATATTAAAACATGCCAGTTTTATCACAAAAAGATCTTTTCTTCATCCACTGGAATATGTGCATACAATTGAAAAGTTATTTTTATTTTTATGTCGAATAATAGTTTTATTTACGTAAGTATTCTTACATTTTATTCTATAATAATGTTTACAGGTCAAGCCTCAGTTAATAAGAAAATAGGCAAGATACAGTCTCTTTATGTCGCGTGTCGATATTCCGAAGCGAGATACCTTATAAGGTTGGTGAACATAAACGATTATAATTAATCAACTTTTATCAATAGTCTCCAATGAATTGATGAAGAAATATTTACTTGTTAAATTAATTTTCTGTAAAAAAAACAAACAAATTTGTGGCTGAATTGAAATTGTTACATAAATGTCGTATCTGAATACTTAAAGCATGAATAGTAATAACCTCCCCGGGCCGCAGGTCGCTGGAGGGCAAGCTGCGTATAGGTCTGGCGGAGCAGTCCGTGCTGCAGGCGCTGGCCGCCGCGTGCGCCGCCTCGCCGCCCGCCGGCGCCAGCGCGCAGCTCGACGTGGCCGCCACTATGAGCGCTGAACAGTTTAAGGTATCACGAAGCGAAGGGAACTCGGCTCTTGTAATGTTTTTGTGTTACATTTATAATAATTTTTAAACGATTATGTAAGTGTTTTGAACTGTTCAGAAAATGAATGTTAAACTTATGTGAGTAAAGAATTATAGTGATTCAGGTACCTATGTAAAACACAATTATTTTACGAGATAGTAAACTGAAAACTCGCGACATGTTCCACACGCCACAGTACACATGAAACGTCACGTGTAACACATCAGCTGCATTTCACGTGAAGTGTTGGTACAGCACATATTGCACATCACACATCTTACGTGACACGTATTTTCTCAAGAAAGCAATAATAATAATAGAATTTGATTTATTAATTTATATTTAGAATTATTTTTATATATTTTATTGTTAACAATAGAAGCAAATTAATATCCACTTCCAAATTCTCATAAATGATACGTTACGAACGTCCTTATCTGTTCTCACGAACAACGAACAGGCGCGCGTGGACGAGTTCGCGCTGACGATAAAGACGACGTACTGCGAGTGCCCCAACTACGAGACGCTGGTGGCGGCGCTGCTGCAGCACGGCGTGCAGGCGCTGCCGCAGCACTGCCGCCTCACCCCCGGGGTGCCTCTCAAGCCCATGCTGGCGCACCCCACCAGGACGGTGGCCGACCTGTTCACCAGGTGAGCGCCACCTTGCTCCTAACGCGTGATCATAGAACCGTGGTCCTGGGTTCGATGTTCGGTGAAGATTGAAGTCTCCGTCTGGCTGTCCACCTATTTGACAGATGCTCAATTTATATGCCCCATACCTCAAGTGGAATTATAAAATAAAATTGTCCCATACTAAAAATTCTTTCCACCTAAATATAAAAAAATGCTTCTTATGAAACAAGACATTTTTGATTTTTATTGTTAATTTTTTTTTATTCCCACGCCTTTCGTAAACTCATCCCACACAATTTCAAACTTCATATAATCTATATTCAGAGTGTTCACACATTATTTACATTTACGAGAACTAAAAATCACCAAAGCTTAGGAAATAAATCCTTTAATAGAATGTCCGATGTCAGATTCGAGAACGAGCTATTCACGTGCGAGTGGAAGTACGACGGCGAGCGCGCCCAGATCCACGTGCCGGGAGACGACGCGCCCCGCCTCGACCAGGCGGCCATCTTCAGCAGGAACCAGGAAAATAATACTTCGTAAGGATTTTTTTTTTTTTGTAAAGGCTCAGGAAGTAAGGAAACAGCTGGGCTATCTGATGTCTAATGGACAGCTCCGTCAATTTCAAGTTGCACATAATAAACCATGAGTGTTTAGTAAATCTACTATATATCAAATACTAGTTAAGATTCACTAAGAGCATGGTAAGAGTCCTTCGAGCCGGGTGAAACCGCCAATGGTTTTAAATAATGCCCAATTGGTATTTAATACACTGTTTTGTATTTATATAATTATTTTAAATTCGTACGAAACTGTTCACTTTTGATGTTCTAATTTCAGTAAATACCCGGACGTGATCGGCCGCTTACCCTCTCTACTGAAAGACACAGTGAAGAGCTGCGTGCTGGACTGCGAGGCGGTCGCCTATGATCTTGAGAAAAAACAAATTTTACCCTTCCAGGTAAAAAGTCAATTCCATCACCAAAGAGCTTCTAATTGATAATGTCGTTTTTTAAATTGTAATAATGAAATCGTAATTGGTACACCAAACACAATAAAGTGAAAGACAATTCTACATGTGTTTTTAAAGCTAACATTTCCTATTCCAGGTGCTATCAACCCGCAAACGCAAAGATGCGCAAGAGTCGGAGATCAAAGTGCAAGTGTGTATATTCGTATTCGACCTGTTGTACTTCAACGGGCAGCCGCTCGTGAGGCTGCCCTTGCAAGAGCGGAGGCAGCTATTGAGAGATAATTTTAACGAAGTTGAGGGTATGTATATACTTTTTATTAAAACTGAATATTTATTATTATCAATATATATTGTTATCACGTGTGGGAGTGAGCACGCTTCAGCACGAATTGGACCAGCTTGGTACTTATCAATAGGGAAGTACCACACCTCACGTGAAATATTAGCATGCTACTATTTTTCGTATGAGTCGATGGTCATATAAGGTAGGGATAAGGCATATTCTTATCTCTATCCTTCCCTTTCTTTTTTTTAATTCGCCTCATTCAATGCTTCCCACACCTTGCAAAGTCGATTAGTCTCTCCAAATGTTCAGGAGACCCACTGGCTTCTTTGCCGATTATGACATAAAAAGAAAATACGAAATTTACGTTTTATTTTGTTTTTAAATTCTATAGTATTTAGTTTTTTTATGATTTACAATTTATGGTATGGTTTTTAGTTTTTATTGAAAGTAGTAAGTCGTAAAAGACAGATAGATGTCAAGATGAGTGAGCTAAGTGTGGGGTGCGGCAGGCGCGTGGCAGCTGGCGCGCGGGCGCGACTGCAGCAGCGCGGAGGAGGTGCAGCTGGAGCTGGGCGAGGCGCTGCGCGGCGCCTGCGAGGGGCTCATGGTCAAGGCGCTGCGCGGCGACCGCGCGCGCTACGACATCGCGCGCCGCTCGCACAACTGGCTCAAGGTGCGCCCCCACACCCCCACACACTCGCTGCTCGTGCGAGGTCAGACAGCTGAACGCCTGCTACACGCGCGTGCCTGCGTCCCCAGCTCAAGAAGGACTACCTGGAGGGGTGCGGCGACAGCATCGACGCGGTGGTGATCGGCGCGTACCTGGGCCGCGGGCGGCGCGCCGGCCTGTTCGGCGGGTTCCTGCTGGGCGCGCGCGACGCCGCCGCCGACGGCTACCAGACGCTGTGCAAGCTCGGCACCGGCTTCAGCGACGACCAGCTGCGCCGCTTCACCGCCGCGCTGCGCCCGCTCGCGCTGCCCGCCGCGCCCGCCTACTACAGGTGCGGCCCCTCAGATCCACGATTTTGATCTTATTAATAAATGTCCATGGTGCCATGATAATGAGCTTGTTCTCAATGCAGACAAAGCTAAATTAGTACACATTCGGTCGCCGTACAATAAAACTTTCCATGAAACAAATAATATAATAGTAGCTCATGATCATTCATATATGCATCAATACTTGCGCAACTGTAGCTGTCCCAAAATCGAATCTGTCAATACTCATACTTACTTGGGCCTCGTAATTGACAGTAAATTCAACTGGCAGCCACATATAAACGTTGTGTGTAATAGATTCCGAGCTATTCTTGATGATATAAAAATTATAAAAAACAAAATGCCCTTCAAAATTTTACTTATGCTGTATAATGCATTAGCTTCTAATATCATAAGCTACGGTATAAGTAGTTACGCAAGAACTTTCAAAACATATTTGAACTCTATTCAAACACAATAAATAAGAATTTTAAAACACATAGTATCTCCTAAAATAAAACATTTTTTTAAAACGAAAGTCTCTTTGAGCATTGTAAAGTTTTGCCGATTCAATCTTTATTTAATTATACTATATTAAAAGAATAATTTTTTAACTATGACTTGCAAAAAAAAAATTAATAAAAAGTTACTCCGAGCCGCAACCTAATTTAAGACGTTGTCACGTCAAAAAGCTTAAATATTAATAGTATCAAAGCAGTATAAATTACATTATCTAAACAACCTGTATGTGTATTCGATTTAGTCATGTCAACGCGATGCGGGTATTTAAAAATAATTTCACCATTCTTCTCTCTTTCACTCGCAGCTCGGAAATATAATTTTTTAATGTCGTGGTAAACTTGTTTGCATGCCGGACAAATCTTTGTATTTTTTGTATGCGTTATTTAATGTATATTATGTTTTTGCTAAAATAAATAAATAAAAAAGTATGTGTGTGTGCGCGCAGCTACTCGAGCGGCGTGGAGCCGGACGTGTGGCTGTCGGCGGCGGCGGTGTGGGAGGTGCGCTGCGCCGACCTGTCGCTGTCGCCCGCGCACCGCGCCGCGCTCGGCCTGCTCGAGCGGGACCGCGGCGTGTCGCTGCGCTTCCCCAGGTGCCTCCTGCCTCCTGCCCCCTGCCCCCTGCCTCCTGCCTCCTGCGGCTATCTGTCCGTCTGTTCCGCCTTCCGCCATTCCGTCACCAAGCTCATGCACAATAAACGATAGTTGCACTTAAATCTTTCTGGAATTACTTATTTCTGTTGTTTGCAAGAATCGAGGGTTAGCTACGGTACTAATTTTACTGCATTTACTTTTGAGCTTATTCGTGACCATAAATTTCGCGAGTCCGACTCGCACTTAACTATTATAAATATTCTTTAATATATTTAAATGGTAAATCTTTCAATTAAAAAACAAACACTTCCAATACTCCAGATTTATCCGCGAACGAGAAGACAAGACTCCCGAGCAAGCAACAACAGCGGAACAGATCGCCGAGATGTATCTCGCACAGGACCAAGTGAAGAACACCACACGCGCCGCGCCCTGCGAAGACGATTTCTATTAGATCATGCAGCGTGTTCCGCCGATAGTGCACTGTGCTAACAGTTTTGCAATCGCCGATGATAGAAAACTTAAACAACAAAACTACGTACAAAATCCCTTTACTGTTTTCTTCTTAAAACTTTGTTTACATCGCTCTTGGACATTCTGCCTATGAAGATATGTGTGCGTTAAACGTAAGTGTGAGTGTGCGTTAAGCGTGTGGGTAGCAACAGTGGACGGGTAGCTAGTTAGGGGTGTACACAGAGTTTTTAGAATTGATCATAATGGGAAAAATTTATCTGGGATTTTATTATATATTAAAAACTATAAGTTCTGTTATGCATAGTACACCATCGGCAAGACGATTAACGACTTATTGTAAATGATCGTAGGGTTCTTTTTAGTGACTGAAAAAAATACTAAATTGAATCCTTTCCCAATTTCCAGCAATAATGTATATGCATACATTTAAAAAATTTAGGGTTCTAAGATTTATCGAGATACAGACTGTTTTTGCAGACCGTGCCTTATTTACTTATCTATCACAATAATTAAGATAAAAATGAAATATTAATTTTTGAATGCCTACCATAAAATCCTCTCAGCAATCTTCTATTAAATCGAGATAAATAAATAATCTGCAATTTAGGAACCAAATATATTTGGCCATGTAAAAATATTACATAGAATCAGAACAATGCTGTAAAAAACCTAATGAATATTATATTAAAAATGATATATTAATAAATAAGATTATATTTAAGAATTGTGATTAAATTTCATCCAAAAGGTATTCTCCAGCTAAGCTTTAAATTGTTAGCATATAAGATATCATACATAAAATGAGGTTTCTATTGTCTTCATCCCTCCCCGTCCATTCCTTCTTCCCAATCGATCCTTTCCTTATCCGTTTCCCGATTAATCGTGGTATAAAACTATAATATAGGGTTAAAAATTCAATTTTCATTAAAAACTTATTTATTCCAAGAAACTTATTAAATAAATTCAAATGTATGTAGCTATCTAAATATGAATTTGGTCAGGGAGCTCTTAAGCAAATAAGAAAACGTTAAGAAGAGGACCCAGCTGGAAGTAGAAGAAACGAGCGCGGCGGAGTCAGAATTAATAATACTAAGGAACTATATCATGTTATGGTATATGTATGACCCCAATACGAAAGGAAGAATATTATTTGAGACCTTGTAAACTACCCAATACATTTGGTTTGTAATCTGTTCAAATTTGACATCGGCAGAATTCGTCCTCAGTAGGATTGGGAGGTGTCACTAAAGATAAAGGAGAAACTGAATGGAACTGGAATAGGTTTTAAAATAAAATTCAAATGTCACATGTAATTCATTTATTTCACTAGATCTATTTGTTTATCATTAATCCATTAGCTGTCGTTTGCAGTCACATTGGGGCATCACCGTCACTTACAACTATATATTTTATCTATAGCTCTACTGTATTGTGTTAGACAAGCTCCAATTTACAGTAAAATCTTCACAAAATTTGAGCTCGATTGAATTTGTGCATATTCACAACAAAGTAAACGCTTTTATTTTTTTTCTTTTCACAAATGAAAATGGAGACATCACGAATTATTTTTTTATCCTAACCTAGTCCTAAAAATTTGTAAATAAAGAGCATTTCATTATATTCTCTTGTACAAGCAATTAAAATTTTTATTTATGAAATTATAGCAAACAAAAATAGCTGCCAAGACAAAGGCCCTGCGACTCTTTAAACTTTTTTCATTGTTTGAATTTCCAGATCCGAGTAAGAATGTATGCTTTAGTTTGAGTTGAAGCTAAAACAATGTAACAGAGCCAATACCTTACATAGTCAAGAACAACCGATAAACGAAATATATAGTTACTCTATGGCACACACTAAAAGTACACAGCTTTGTTCGTGAGACTAATTCTAAGATAACTAAAAATCGGTCCAGGGTCCTGAGATCGATTTAATAATCACGAGATTCTAATCACTTGATAAATGACACGTTTATGAAAAATATACACCTAACACTAATTGTACTGTTTTCGTCTACAAACAAATTTGAGTTGTGTATAGGCCTGGGAAACATCCCTTTTTGTACTTACCAAATGGATAGAAACTTAAATCTAGTGGCGATTGACTACATGAAAATATTTCAATCGTAAACATTAAGCAGCTAACACTATTACACCGGACAAAAAATAAGTGTAGCTTATTAGATATCGCAATATTCTGAAAACAGAATACACACA
Organism: Zerene cesonia; assembly: GCF_012273895.1. NCBI lineage: Eukaryota > Metazoa > Arthropoda > Insecta > Lepidoptera > Pieridae > Zerene > Zerene cesonia. The sequence continues at coordinate 6,618,413 of NC_052127.1, forward strand.
AGAATTTGGCCAAAAATGAGCTTGTATGTTAAAATCTAGTGCACGTTGATGGGTATCTTGATATTAACATCTTTGTACTATTAGATAAGCTCCTAAGCTTACGATAGTTATCGAGGAAATTAATCGGATTGTGTTTTTATTTTTGAACATAAAACCATAAATTTTAGTGAACTACTATTGTGCCATGTACTAAATATAACTTAATATCTATACTATGAGCTGCCAAAAGGGTTATTTAAGAACTACAATTCTAAAATATATAATGGTCGATTCAGATATGTATAAGGAATATAAAATTTTATTAAATTCATTAAAATATGGTACACGGCGATAAAATGGTATTAATATTATGATTCATTTTAATTTACATTCACACTTACATTTGATATCATAAAATTTATAATGTAGATTTATAATGAGTACATTGTTAACGTTCACAATAATTATTATAGTTAATCCGTTTATTTACGATTTATAGAGGAACTTGTCCCTAGCGTATTTTAATTGTACACTCAAGAGAGCTCATAAATATTATTGATTCTTAAATAACATCGCCAATCGACGATTTTACATAGAAGAATTTTAAAGCGAAACGTGAAGTTATTACAGGTCAGTCATTCAAAAATGTTATAGTTATCACCATAACCATAACCAGTCAAGGAGATTCATAAAGTAGTGATATAGGGGGATATGTAATATAATACATAGATGTATTTATACTAAGTCCACGTAGCGTTTACACGTGCGCGTGCGCGTGCGCGTGCGCGTGCGCGTGCGCGTGTGTGCGCGCTAGTGCCCGTCCGCGTGTCAGAGCAGCGCGGCGCCCTCCGCGGGCGGCGGGGAGCCCTCGCCGCGCTCCAGCAGCGTCACATCCTCCTGAAACGGTACCAAACGGTTGAATATCGTCAAATCGACAAAATTTATGAATAAATTAATGGTAGATAATTTCTTTGTCCGTACAGATTCGACGGACTTTTGTGTGAAGGATATTTTTTTATTATCTTATATATTACATATATACAGGCTTATTTTGGTTCCTATACTTATTTGCCAGGGCTTAAACTATAACTCTAACTCATCAAACTTTATATTACCTCAACTGGGTTCTGGTGGGGTTCATACATGCTCTCATATACAGGGTTCGCGAAGTGGTTTCTTCCGTTCTGTAAAGTTTCAAACATTTCTTAGCACTTAGGTATATACCTTACATAGGAATAGGTACAGAGTCTAAAGCCAGATTTTATAAACTAAAATAAACGAAAAATAAAACGGTATTCTCACGTTGTGCGTATGTCTGTCGTTGTGTCTCGCCTCGTCTTCCCCGGCGAGGTACATGGGGTTGTTGATCTCCACGTTGTCCGCCAGGCGGGCGTGCACGAACGCACCACTGAAAAATAAATAATATGAGTACTAATCATTTTAATTATATTTTAAGAGAATGTTAAGAGTCAGACATGGGGAATAACCTCTTTGTTCTGGCTATTTTCGATTAGCCAGAAGGTGCATTGTACACGTTGGTGCGTGGTGCAACCTATTGCTATTTGTTTCTTTTTCATTGATTCACAAAGCCATTCTTATAACGCTATAATATTTGTATAATGGTACTGTTTACTATCTGTGTTAACAAGCTTTTAAACTAGCAACGTCAATAAAAAAAATATAGTTTTGTTTATAGTCTTCAGTTATCTTACATAGCAGGACTAACATGCGCGCCACAACAAAGATTTGTAGACCGGTTTTATCACATTCAGATCTGTTATGTCTATTTCGTCGCCTTCCCTAAGATGGTAACATATTACATTTCAACAACCAATTTTATGTTTATCGTGTCAAATATTTTACATTACAATTTCGTCACTTTTGCAAGAACGTTTTGCCTCAAGGACGCATTCATTAACTCAAGGCGGGAATTAAGATAATCGATATGGGCACGTATCGGTCGGCCCAGCACCACACCCGACACCGTCCACTCACTGTCTCCGGCGGTGCAGCAGGTACAGCACGCCCAGCAGCGCCGCCACGAGCCCGAGCAGCGCGAGCAGGCCGGCCGCCCACGCGCCCCCCTCCGCCGCCCCCGCGCCCTGCCCCGCGCCCTGCCCAGCGCCCTGCCCCTCGCCGGGCGCCGTGCAGCTCGCGCCCGCTAGGCACGCGCAGTACGCGGTGCCGTGCACGGATGCCTCATCTGGAATAATACAGCAAATTATTTGCATTTAGGTACAACAGAATGTACCGATTCATTGCAATGACAATCTCTCCACACATAGTTAAACTGTATTACATTTACGACAATACGTCCTATTAAAAAGCTGCAAACTATGTATTCATATTTGATAATCTGTTTACCTGATTCTACATAACTGTAGAAACAGTTAAAAATGTCGAATCAATAAAGAATAAGGAGAACACGTTTTACCAAGAAATTTACGATGAATTTGGCTACACAACAAGGAACTAACTTGCAACGCGATAATTATTTTTGTGTTCCTTTGTATTTTATTTTATTAAATTTTATAAGATTTGAAGTAGTCAGACCTTGACATTAGCCCAACAGTGACCTCTCACTTTTTATGACGCTTATTTTAACAATACTTTATGTAATCACTCGAGCTGCATCGCGCTATTATCCTAATTGCACGTACACATTGGCGCGTCGTGTTTCACCATCAACATCACTTTTTTGGAGTCGGTGATATTTGAACAGTTAAATTGCTTCCTACTTCGCAAAGCAGATTTTTTAAATTAAAATTATGCATGTACTGAGATGGAGTTTCCGAAACTCAAGAGATTGTACGTATAATACGTAATGATATTTTTAATAAAACATGAAAGATAAATAAATATTA
>NC_052127.1:6621265-6638264 GCF_012273895.1 Zerene cesonia
TTAGTCTAGTCGAGAGGTAACACGTACCGGTATGCCGCCAGGCGCATATCGCGGGCGGCGGGCAGGCGAGCGCGAGGCAGGCGTGGTCGTGGCCGACGTACGCGGCGCACGCGGGCCCGCCCCACGCGCCCGCGCACGCGCACGCGCCCGCGCCCGCGCCGCCCTGCACCGCCACGCAGCGCCCGCCGTGCATGCACTTGCCCGAGCACCACAGCGAGCCCTCTGCAATACACATTACACGCTGTATATGAAGCATTCTTAGTTTTTTAATCGATTCAGTGGGTCCGTTGATCGCAAAATAAGCAGTGTTCTTAGAAGTGGGTAATAGATAAAACGTAGTACAAGCTTCGACTACATTGCTTTAAGAGCAACTATTGGGGAAAAGGAAAAATTATGTTTCTGATTCTTATTTTAAGATTTCTAAAAAGATAAAAAATAATTAAATAAATTTCACTTAAATGCATACAGCAATTAGCAACCAAGTATAACAAAAACACACAAGCACAGTTTTTAAAGCATTTGTAGAAAAGCAGATCGTACCATTGTAGACGTTTATGAAAAAATTGCAATAACTCGTTTATATAATTAAATATCGCGGGCTGTTTCTCTTTTGTATATATTCGTCTTATTTTAGAAAAACGTCAGATCAAATTTTATTACATCCTTCATGTGGATTAGCGTAAAGCTAGATAGTTAAATAATTAAACTAAAAGGTCATGGCATATTTCAACGATGGATTTGTCAGACTATTATATATTCTGCAATAGCTAACTCGTATATTACCCTCCACACCTTATTTTGTTTTCATTCTAGGTTAATGAATATATTCAAATATAATATGCGATACAAAAGGAGAATCTGTTGAAATCTAGTTTCATGCCCTTATCAGGAACTAATAGTCTTAACAAAAGAAATGAAGATAATCTACGTGAAGAGAAATTAGACACAGTAACCATTTTTTACGCTTGACTATTACTTAAAAAACGTCAATTATATGTGTATACTTTATTGTATGCTTAAACGACAATTATAACAGTCATTAGTAACTGCATAGCTTTTGTTTCAACTAAATTCGTTTCGTTTCAACCATCCACCTTTTTTTGTTAAGTACACATTATAAATGTAAAACGGTGCTTAATTTTAAGATATAAAGCACAGGCACACGAAAATGCAGATGCACGCACACGCAAACTGCATTTTTTCATAACCAAATCAGAATATTACAAGTATTTCTATATTCATACACAACTAATTCATCAACATATGAAAAAATCTTACACCTCAATAAAATTTCCCCTTTATGTTATGCTTCGTTAATTCATCTTTATTAAATAAAATTATACAAATTGTCATTACAGTAAATTTACCTATAAATTCAATCAACCCATTGAGTTGATTCATTCAAGGTGAATAGTAAACAAATAGTCGCCACATAAGTCCTCGATTGTCAATCGAACCTATTATCGTGAGCCTAAATTACTGTAAGTCGTAAATATAGTGTAACTTACTTAATTTCAGCCTGCTCATTAAAAATTAGGAAAAATCACGGAGAGCTCAAAATTTCCTTTCTTTAATATACCCAGTGCACCTAAAATATCTTGTAAAGATCGGAAAAACAAACTTGCAGTGTTTCTGATCCGTATAGTTTATTCCTACACCGAAAGTTGTCTTTTTATAATAAGAGACAATACATTTCCCTTTTTCATAAATATATTTCATTTGCATAACTTCGTTGAACTTATTATCCAGCCGTATTTCAGTTACTTTAATATATTAATCATGTGATCATTATAACAGATTATCATTAAGATGGTTCTACTAGTATCATACCGTAAATGATATGACACAATCATTCCTGCAATAAGAACAATATCTACACCTTGTTTCGTAAATAACCGGCAATTCAATTCCCTGTCCCTTCCACTTCCTCCACACATCCACAATTATCTTAAATGATCGAAATATCGGGCTTAAAATATACATTCGCAACTCACGAACATACAAAAAATTTATTCACATTCGTTTATAGTAAAACAAATCACAAAATGCGCCATTAAAAAGTAACACAAGAACTGATAAATTGCGTGCAACAAACCACTTTATTTATAAAAAAATCACTTAAACCTCACCGCTTCTCTTTTTGCGACCCATTTATTTTAATCACTGTATTAAGTCTATCCGAACAGGTTCATCCACGATGCTCAATGTCATAACAACAAATATTTCGTGTCCTCTCGAATATTTACTAATGACATTTTGATGTGTATTTTATTCAGATGTTACGATTACAATGTAATTGTCGCGGCACTACCGATCATTTTCCAACATTTAAAATTACAAGTACGTCCGCACATCAGAAGCAAGCGCCAACTACTAAAGCATTGAGAGGATCCAAAATAACTAGACATTGAAGGAAATACCGCGGCGTATTCTGTGATATTAATTCTTTAGCCCATAATTAATTCGGTTGCTTCCCCGCTGCAAACTGCACGACTAACAATAGGTAACATTTGATAAAAACGTTATTCGCTTCCCAACGTTCTCAAAAACGACTGATATTATCAATTCTCTCTTTTTAACGAATGTATCATCTCATCAGAAATTATGTAAATTGTTCATATAGAATGAACTTTCTACTTTCCGACTAATTAGAACTTAATTTAACCTCTTATCCTAATCCTCTGAGTACACGCTTCTATCAAATCATTAAATCTTTAAACAGTGCGTACATAATATCATAATTTGTGTTACCCACGACTTCGCTCGTACTACACACGATGCAATCAATTTATTTGATGCAACTACAGTAATTATTCAAAATGTTCGCATACTTTGTAACTCCAAGCCACATCGAAGTCCCAAACCGGTCGCTAAATCAACGAATGTCCACGTAGAGGTCAATAAATATAATTTAAAGTTTTATAGAAATATATAAAGAGGAAAAGTTGACGTTGGAAGCGAATGTGATGCCGATACACTGGCCGAAGGTTTTGGGTTTTTATACAGTCTGGTGTGTGCCGATTTCCCAGTAAAATAGTAAAAATTATAAGGAAGTGGAATCAATAAAATGGTTATTTATGTCTCTTTGTCGAGCTATTATTGACTTATGCGCGTGAATTTAGCAATTGAAATGTGAATAATCGTGTAGATATGATGTAAATGTGGAGAAAGGAAGAATGTTCTGTCGTGACAACACTCGAGGTTTATAAAAGCGCCATACGCTGCTGTCATGCGCTGGCTCGGCGCTACCACATTTGGATATTTAGGTCACTAATAGCGCTGTAATTATTGTTCAGGTGAAAGATTTCCCGTGAAAAGCATTGCCAAAGCATTTTTATAGCGCTGCACATTTTTAACCCAAGAGCAATGCCTGTTGTTAAAATCGTTTAGTAATTATACCTATGCGATGAACACAATTTTTTGATTGTATGTGGCTAAAGTAATAACTTTTGATAAAAAATCAATTTAAAAAAAATAATCAGCAGACAGTTACATTAGGTATAGCAACTTTAATAATAAAAATTTTCTGCTTATTAATATCTAAAAAGTAAAAAGAAAGTTTCATGAAACTTTCTCTTAATTTCTATCGTATACATTTTATTTAAGGCATAATTTAAATACATATTTTACGTATCTTATTGAGGATTGTACAATTTTTAAACCTGTTTTATTAAAATATTAACGCCATTAAAACAACCAGCTTCATGTATATACGCTAGCACAAAACCCACGTCGGATTACAATAAGTGTATTATTATGTCGGCGATAAATACACTTGTCCCATTGTATGCGGCAATTATTTACCGAGGAATACCTCTGTGCGTATTATATTATCCAATTAGTAAATAGAGACGCTTCTAGTTCACTTGCACTCGACTAAATAATAATACAAATAGCATGAAATACTTATACGTTCATATACACGACTGTATATGTTAGTTTTGTTCATATAAAGCTTTTCTATGACCAAACAAAGAAAAAAAAGAATAATTAATCGTTTGACATTATCGAATACATTCGATGTATAAACGAGTTTACCGGCAGCAAAAAGTAGTGACGTGACGTCAAACAAGAGCAAATACAATGAAATAATTTGGATTTACCCGCGGGTATCATCCGTCGCTCGTTTAATATTAAAACCTCACCTGAACGAGGTCAGGCTTTCCCGCTTGATGACTCATTAGACATCTTGAGACACGCGGTGGAATTTTAATATGTAAAACATAACCTTTGCGCAGCACAGATATATATTCACACATACATTCATAATTAATTATTCCTAATTTAGTAGGACACACCCACTTAATTAGAACATAACCTGATTTTGGTCAAATTCGGGAAAACATGTAAATCTTGTAGTGGGCGCAAAGCGAGTTGAAATTTTGTATTACGAAGAATTTATATTTACTATGAAAACTAGAAAAGTAATCTAATCGCTTTTAACTATTTTTATTTATGTTAAGGTAAATAATCTAAAATAAACATTATTCGAATTAATTTAAAACAGTTCTTGTTGGAATCCCTCTCAATCCTTGCATTCAACATTGACATAGTTTACGTTAACATTTTAATTACTAAATAATTACATTTTTTCCTGCGGCAATAAGTGTTCCATGTTACGTCACATTATGGAAAAAATTCTTGTAAAATGACTTTTTATCCGACTTAAAAAGACTTACAATCCGTTCGTTACATAGATTAATCACATCTCATTATAACATTATAATTTAAGATAATTTATATCTTTTCTCAACATGTTAATTGTTTTTGACCATTCGTATGATATACTTAAGTGTAAGCACTTACTTATCATTCCACTTAACAAAGAATCCATCTCGTCATTTAATATACCATTCAAATTGATACAAAAATACGTTCACATAGTATCCCACACGTGGGCTTGGTTGCTACAACAAAACCTAGATTGAGCAAACATTATAAAAGCGCGATGACAACGTGTTTTACAATTGAGAAAACTTCAAACGTGGAACTGAACGACAGCTTACGTAACTACATGACTTGATATCCACTAGTTGGATCCTTTGAAGAACCTACAAACATGTATAATATGCCTCATTGGTTTTATTAAATTAATAGCAACTCGATAACATTGAAAAGGAACTAATAAGATTAATTTGAATTCTGGGTGAAAACAAATTCCTGACTAATAAGTAAAATAGTTTAATTAAAAATTTTATTCAAACTAAGCTTAAATTATCCAAACCACATTATTTTTTTGATCCGTGCCCACAACAAGCGTAAAAGAAAATTATATTAAAAACAAGTATTATTGTTATCACTAAATAAAAGTTGCTTGCTTCATAAAAAACGTTGCCTACTCATTGTTGACGAAAATGCAAACGAGAATGAAAAATGCAAGCGACATCACGTGTAGCCGCTAGTGCGACGTATCGCAGTACCCAGCGGCGCTGTGGGACGGGGTGAAGGCCGCGACCTTCGCCGGTGCTGACTGCTCACTATCGACATTGAAAACTTGAGCTTTTTAGCTTTAAATTATCGTGTATTTTGCGCTAGTATTTGAATAAACGTGGTCCGTGCATTCATTTGAAATAATTTAGTGCATATCGTGATAGATTCATGTTTGTAATGACTGTAAAAATTATAGGAAAATATTTAAATCCCGCAAACAGTCTTTTTTTTTCAAACAGAGGATCTTGGAATCGTGGTTGGTGAATGGAAGTCCAATGGACTTGATTGGAATGGAGATGAGTATCTACACTTGTGAAGTCCATTCACCAAAAACAAAACCCTTATTCTGTCGCAGTTCGGAAAAATCTCTAAATTCATACGATTTTAGAAAACCATGGCATTGCTTGAGTCGTTCGGGTGTAGTTTTTTTTGGGCACAGATTTGCATTCCTAAGTATACATAGAGGATAAATTATATGAACGCTACATCTTACTGCATTTTAGGTTTATTCAGTAATGTTAACACACAACCTTTAATGTGAAATTAGTAGATTACATCACATTTCCACAGATATGGTCCACATCGTTCAATATCTGTATAAATAAGCTATTTAGGATGTGCTAATACTAGAATTAATTTGACGTCAGTAATAGTAAATATTAAGTGTATGTACACAATTCTAATGTCAAGTAACAATGAATATGTTCATGATGTAATCAACAGCCGACGGTTCCGTGCTATTGGCTCAATTGATTGTTTAAGGAATTATCATTTTCAGGAAAAATAATTTTAGATTCTGGCCGTTTTGTATTTATTATCATAACAATTGATTGCTGTAAAATGTTATTCATCTAAGTACATATATGTATGTACATATATGTAATCAATAATAGAAAAATTTTTTAGAAGGCCTGTGAAATCATAATGTACTCCTGTTAATTTGTAATACAAATTTATTATATTTTCCTGTTACTATGAAATAAAATTGTGATATAATAAACAACGATTTTTCTTACGTTTAGTTACGAGGAAACCTTTCGACGGTTTCCTTATATCTACAAGAAACGTATGAAATACGTAAATAACATAATATTTTCTTTATTTATTTCAAAAAATAAAAAAAAGGTGTGTGTGCGATTCACACACGATAGAAGTGAAACTTCAATAAATCGTCAAAAGAATGAATAAAATAGTATGTATATTTCTGTGTCATTCTTTGCCGGCTTCATTCTACACATTTTTGTATTTCTGTCTCTTACCTGTCGTTTTTCCGTTGCATCAGGTTTGAAATCACAACGATTCTAAAGAAGTTTCACTTCAAAAATGCAACACAAACTAAAAAATAAGTAAAATATTTCATTATAAATTGCGAAGAAACAAATGAAAAAAGAAGTTTCAAATCCCATTATTTTGGTGAAACGAAACTACGAGATAGTTCAGAATAAATATATATATATAAGTATATGAATAATTGTTCTGACTTCTTCAATCTGTATTTTAAAAAAGCAGCGAGTTATTTTTTGCTGGACAGCGTTAGACAAGGATTTTTCCTACTTCTCGCGGCGGGGAAGTTTGGCCGAAACGTTGTTTAATTGTTCCATTTGACCTTAGTTGCTAGCCGAACTTTGATCTTTGTACGCGATAATAAATTATAAAGTCATATTAAACGAAACAAAAAATACATAGGTATATATAAAAAAACCTGGTGTGACCAGACTACCTTTTAGCTGGGTATACCTTTTATCAAGTAGTGCTTAAGACAGAGTTCAGAAACATTACCTAATTGTCTAACGAAATTGGTAGGCATAGGTTTCGTCTCGTTTTTATTTATATTATGTGTCATTAGTACTCGTTCTTCTTTCTTATGTTCTTCACAAGTATATTGAAAAATATATAATATTTTATATGAATTTAATCGATAAATATTTAATATTAGAACAAGATTGAAACATATCTCCTCGTTAAAAATAAAATAAGACGTCAATTCTCCCAGACACCCGCCGCCAGCCATATTGTTTGACAGACGCTTAATGCTCCCGAATTGTGTGTGAAAGCTTGTGCTTCTAAATCTTGGACTACATTAGAATGTCGTATTGTCGTTTAATTTGAAATGAGAAGAGTACAAGAGGATTGGGAAAAACACTTACTATGTGGTTTGTAATCATGGTCATCGCCTCCAATAGCGTTACTCCTGTGATCGGGTCGCGATTCTCGTCCCGCGTGCGTGTCGTGATCGTGATCGTGATCGTGATCGTGATCGTGGTCATGGTCGTGGTCATGATCGTGGTCGTGTATTTTGACGTCAGGTGTCTGGCATCGCGCGCCGTGCCATCCCACGGGGCACGTGCACGTCCATGCGCCGTCTATCACGTGGCAAACGCCCTGGTAGACAAGAATTACGTGATAGAGCTAGTAGCATAGTTTATATAATTTTCGAAAATTTTAAAGGATTTTGTAATTGAATTCACCTTCCTAAGTTATTTGTGGAACAATTATGATGATTATTATTTATAAACAGTATAAAACATAATTAGCCTATCGTTAACGTCAAGTCATTTATATTGAGTAAGAAAATTAAGACGAACTAGTAGATAACGTTAGAAATAATTACAAAAAAATTATCTTACCCCATTTAGACATTTATCAAGGCAGACGCAATCTTCGTTGCCCAGGTCCGTGCATTGTTCACATCGCGGTCCTACAATATTTAAAGTGTAATTACTAGTCAGATTCAGATATTGTTTTAAGCAACAGGTCAAACTCCAAAAAAATAAAAACGTCTATCTAAAACCTTCGTACAGCGCCGATTTTTGCAGATTGCGTTGTTGCAGATTTTTAAAAGAAAGAAACATTTATTTATCAGGGACAGCACAACACACCAATGATAGAAATTATTCAGATAAAAAGCAAAAAATAAATACAATCACACAACATATATATATAAAACTAGCAAACTCGGCGAACTCCGTTTCGCCACCAGGTGGCTGTATGTGAAAAATAGTTTTCCCGCGTTTCTGTTGAATTTTTTCCTGAATTTTCTTTGCTATAAACCTCACGGAGCCCGAGACCTTTCCAACGAATCTAAAATCGTGGAAATCGGTTCGTGCGTTCTGGAGTTATAGCGTCAGGAAGGAAAACCCGACTTATTTATATATAGTAGACTAGCAAACCCGGCGAACTCCGTTTCGCCACCAGATGGTTGTATGTGAAAAATGACTTTCCCGCTTTTCTGCAGAATTTTTTCCTGAATTTTCTTTGCCATAAACCTCACGGCGCCCGAGACCTTTCCAACGAATGCAAAACCGTGGAAATCGGTTCGTGCGTTCTGGAGTTATAGCGTCAGGAAGGAAAACCCGACTTATTTTTATATAGTAGATTACACAAACGAAAAAGACCAGCATCAGATATGAGGAGTGTGTCATAATGACCCTGGCAAAAAGGAGACAACTCAGCCTATGCTGCAATGTTTTGGGGTAGAAACTATGCTTTTCTGGTTCAGTTTATGCTTAATATGCGAATTGATACTGTTCACCGTAAACTGTGAATCTTTTCCAGTTTTGGGAGAACAGTTAGAAGGCGATAATATAAGCAATAAGAAAAATATCACACCAGTGTAGGGCGGCGGGCACACGCAGTAGGCGGCGCCGTGCGGCAGGCGGCGGCACGCGGCGCCGTGCGCGCAGCGCGCCGCGCACGCGTCCGCCGCCGCCTCGCAGCGCGCGCCCGTGTAGCCCAAGTAGCACGTGCACTGAGGGGCAGTGCGATACAGCTTGTGTCATTGTTTTAAGACATTTTTTATATTTGACAAAAGAACATATTTAATAAATTAAATACGACACTATGTTAATTTACAAGATAATTAAAAAAATCTAGATTTAGCTACCTTCAAGGGTGGTAGGGGAGTGTCCACGGAGGTGTAGGTGTTATTGCCGGCGGGCTCGGCCAGCTCGCACCGGCCGCGGCGGTTGCAGTGCGTGGCGCAGCGGTAGTGCTCGCAGTGCGCGCCCGCGAACAGCGGCGGGCACGCGCACGCCTCCGCCCCGCCGCCCGGCGCCTCTGCCCCGCCGCCCGGCGCCTCCGCCCCGCCGCCCGGCGCCTCCGCCCCGCCGCCCGGCGCCTCCGCTTCGGCCGGGTTGTTTGCGTTCGTTGCAATAGATTGGGTAGGCTCGCGTACTATGCACTTGCCGGGCCCGCAGTAGAGAGAGCACGTCGTCTTATTGATTGAACCCGCTGTGTTGGATGATATCACGCATTCGCGGCTACTCTACAATACGGATAATTCAAATATTTTAAAAGATATACCTTAATTCTTGTTTTTCATAAATGTTCGAAAGGAAAAATTTAGTTATACATACATCAGGTATAGATGAGGTGGGTTGCAGGCCATCAGGGCAGAGACAAGAGAAGCGTTTCCCCGCACCTCGCACGCACACTGCGCTGCTGTCACAAGCCGATTTGCCGTTGTCCAGAATGCACGGGTTGCTTATCGCTACAACAACATTGTTAATTAAATAACGAATTTTTTTTTATTAACATAACACGTAAGTTTGTGATGTAAGATACAAACATATAACACGAATTCAAAAAAAAACAGTTTTATTGAAGTGCTCTCACCGTCATGATGTGCAAACAAGACGGGGTGCAGTATAGCGAGCGCGGAGACGGGCGCGCTGTGGCGCAGCCAGGGCGTGACGTGCGCGGCGGGCGGCGCGCGGCGCGGCAGCGGCGCCAGCCCGCGCGAGCTCGCGCACCACACGCTGTCCTCCCACACGGCCATGCGCGCGCACGCCCGCCCCCACACCACGGCCCGCTCCGCCGGCGCCTCCCCCGGCGCCTCCCCCCGCGCCTCCCCGCCCGTGCGCTGCCTGAACACGGCATGCGCGGCGCGGTCCGAGCCGTCCAGCGCCACGCTCTCCAGCACGCCGCGGTACGGGTCGAGGAAGTAGAGGCGGCGCGCGGGCGCGTCCAGCGCCAGCGCCGTCACGCGGCGCACGCGGCGCCGCACCAGCCACGTCACGTCGTCGCCCGCGAGCGACGCGCGGTACACGCCCGGCTCCCCGCCGCGCTCGGACCAGAACACTTCGCTGAAACGATTAAATCGTTCAAACATTATTACAACAAAGAAATGAAATTTACATTCCATTTCAAGTGAAGATATGCTCTGCTCTTATATATTTAAAATTTGTGAATCATTAACTAAATTGGCAATATAAAACATGTTCTTAAACATAGTGCAAGTACAATTCTAATAGTTTGGTTCCATAAAATAAAATAAAAATGTATAAGAACATCATAGTACTATTTCACAGAAAGTATAATACTACAACTGATTGGAATGTCTATCGAGTGAAAGTGGCGCCCTCACGCAGTATCAGCGGACACGACGATGTCGTCCGGCTCGGCGCCGGAGCGGCGCCACACGGTGACGCGGCGGCGCCCGTCCAGCGCCGCGCTCACCACGGCGCCCACCACGCTGCCGCCGCTGCCGCCGCTGCCGCCGCCGACACTCGACACGGACGTCCAGTACATACGCTGTGATACTGTGTCTATACACACGCCGCGGATTATACCGCCGTCTTTTACCTGGGGATAAGTTATAAATGTTGGCCAGTTAAGATTTGCCGAATACGCGTCATTTTAGGAAAATGTTGCATAAAAAATATTATTGCAAATACATACATTTAAAATAAATATAGATAAATGGTATGTTATATAACTTGTTACCATGAATTTCTGAGTTTGAGTTTTACGCAAGATCGAATTCCAAAAATGTTTTATGTCGGACAGTCCATATAACGATATGTATCTCCCTTGGGAGAGTTTCAATGAAAAATATATCAAAAATGTGAAAAAAATATACAAAATACTATAAGATAAGGATAAATATGTCCACTTACAATAGTATCGAGCTCAGCGGGCGGCGGGAGGGGCGGGTGGGGCGTTTGGAGCGCGTCCGCGGCGGCGAGCGGGCGCAGGCGCGCGCGGCGCACGCGGCCCGCGCTGTCGCCCCACCACGCCCACCACGCGCCCTCCAGCGGCGCCACTGCTAGCGACGTCACCTCCACGCTGCCGACGTACGTTTATTTTTACAGTCCTTCGATTTGTCAATCAAAAGAGCTTAAAAAAGTTTATATTCACACACACTTGATGTGATGACAAAATGTCAAACTACACAATTTTGTTTTAGCTGTTCATAAATAAGTTATATTCATAAGTATCATCATTTTTAACAAATAATAAATCAAAAAAATATGTTATTCGAGGTGAGGTGAGTCATGCGTGCGAATAATTTTCAATGTGGCAGTTACGCCAGGCGCTGTGCGCGGTCGCATACCCGTCGTCGTGCTGCGTCGCGCCCGTGGCGTTGCTGTGCTCGTGCTTGCGCAGCTCCCATAGCCGCAGCGCGCCGCGCGACCACACCGCCACGCCGGCCTCCTCACCTGCGCACCGAGTCACGCTTAGTGATTGAACACGACGAATCTTTTGCTTATATTCACGTCGAAGGGCATTGAAGCCATAAATAAAAAGCATTAATATGTCAACCCTTTATATCTTCCAGAAAAGTATCTTTCAGTTTCTTTACTAACCCTGAGCTTCACAGGTGATGCTTCCGTTGGTTAGTTGTCGATGTCGGTAGCCGGGTACACACCTATAGTGAAATTTATATATTGTTATTTTGTTTTATTATATTGTTATTTTACTTTAAATATGAAATGACAGATTTAAGATGTTTCATATTTTTCTAAATGATTTATTCTTTGGTTATAACATGGCGAAAAATGTAACTTACTTGCACGTATGGTTATGTGCGTGTTTGGGCATACACAACTGGGGGCAGGAGCGCCAGGTACAGTCGCCTCGCTCTGCGTACAAATATATAAATAAATAAATACACGCCATTCGAGTCTCCTTGCCGTGACTCTATGTCACTTTATGACTTTTAATTTTTGAAAATCTTTCTATACCTTGTGTGCACGCCGCGTCTGAAGCGACGCAGCGACCGTCCTCGCAAAGGTACTGATCCTCGCTGCACATCTTTTCCTCCATGTCGCGACCTGAACCGAGAGAGTGAGAATGAATGGGAAGTTTACTATGACTCGAAAAGCCGACATAAATATTGAAATTTAACTTGCATAGATTATTTTCGTCACTTCCATCGCTGCAGTCCGCGTTTCCGTCGCACAGCAAATTAGGTGGAATGCATGTGTCATCCCCGCATCTGTTTTAAACAAAAATTAGTAACAGTTAAACAAATATAAGTAGAGCAAAAAAAAATTTTTAATATACTAATGGTTTCTCAAAGTACAGTCAGTCCTTATGTCAGTATTTTAATGTTTGAAACATAAGAATTAAAACATCGATTATGTTCCTGAGGACCTGATCATAGGCGGCGGGCACGCTACAGCGGCGCACAGGTCCGGCCGCTCGTCCGCCCCGAGCGGGCAGTCGCGGCGCGCGTCGCAGCGCCACGCGGCGGGCACGCAGCGCGCGCCACACGCCAGCCGCGCGCCGCACGCGCCCGCGGCGCTCGCCCCGCCCGCTTCGCCCGCTTCTCCCGCAGCGCTCTCGCTGCGGCTCGCGTGCTCGCATTGGGCCTCGTCCGCGCCGTCCGGGCAGTCCTCGTCGCCGTCGCACCACCGCTCACTGTCAAATTATACACTTCGTTTCATGGATTACTTCTAGAGTAATGTATGTCGTAATTATTCCGTGTTACATTTAAAGATTTTAAATGTATGTTTAGTACTAAGCTTAATGTAGCTTCCACTACGACAATACCACGAATCATCGGCCGGACCGGATGGTCGCCATCACTATAATGTGATATACATGAATATAAATGATAACGTAAAACAGCATGTCATATGCGGCGACCTGGGCAGGCACTCGGCGGAGGCGGGGCAGGGCCGCGCGCCGGGCGCGCAGTGCGGCGCGCAGCCCGCCTCGTCCTCGCCCGCGCTGCACTCCGCCGCGCCCGAGCACCGCAGCGAGCCGCGGATGCACTCGCCGTTGTTGCATCTAAACACAACGCAAGGCAATTTTTAAAATATCAACAACGATTGAATCAATAATTAATCAATTAACGTTTTCAATTTCATGAAAGTTACATAGATTCTAGTTTTACTATGCGCCGTAATACAGACCTAAATTCAGATTCGGAACAATTCCTGGGCGTACAGTCTCGCTCATCCGATCCGTCGGCGCAGTCCTCCTCGAAGTCGCAGCGCCAGCGGCCCGGGATGCAGCGCGCGTCGCCGCACCGGAAGTAAGTCGCCTCACACACTGACCGCACCGCACAATCACGCTGCAATTGAAATGAGCTAGTTACTGCATTCCTTATAATAAATTTGATATAAATCGTGTGCTTTATTAAAATGATGATGTTTTCGCAATAAAAAGGAGTGTATTTGACTTTATAAGTTGGCATAGATTGTTAGAATTTTTTCACAACACGATAAGATTAAAATTAAAAACATTGATTTGGATAATTCAAAAAAATAGAGCAACTTTCGAAGGCTTTTTTTTTATAATTAAACGCACGGTACGGCGATGTTTCGGGATGATGATTATAGAATGGTGGGTCACCTCGTCCTCTCGGTCGGGGCAGTCCGGGTCGCCGTCGCAGAGCCAGTCGCGCGGCACGCAGCGGCCGGACGCGCAGCGGAACTCGTCGTGCGCGCACGTGCGGGCCGCGCACGCCGCGCCCTCGTCCGACCGGTCCTCGCAGTCCGAGTCCTGGTCGCACAGCCACACCTGCGGCACGCACGCGCCGTTGCCGCACGTGAACTGCGCAAGGGCGACACGCCCACTCGTTGAGTATGCATATATAAGCAATACCAAGGGTTGTGGATTACGGCCTTATTCCTAAAAATAGCCTATCGAGCTCAAACTAAAAACATTTTTTATTCAATTAGACTTCTTATAGCAAGCAGTCTTTATTCGTCATATTGCATTTTATCGCCGGTTCGGAAAGCAGTTTCTATAGAGAAGAGCTGGCAAGAAGCCCCACAGTTGCTCTTTTCCAATTATGTCAATTTTAATATATACTTTATACGTATACATAATAGTGGTTTCAAAGAAAATAACAACAAATGACCTGTTGTTAATATTAGAAAGCCGGAAAATTTGCATTTAAATTTTATTTCTATTCCTCGTGTCATAATAATGTCTATCACCTACTATTGTGTGTATGTCAGTTTTATTGTGGACTCGTAAAATGTTATTTAATATAAACTATAACGGTACAGTGAGGATACCAGTATCAAATTGTAGCATGTATACCACTACCAATTGTTGCCACTACGAAACAAACCTATCCAGATATACGTAATAAGTGTGTCCATTGATATTTTTACGTGTTAATTTTTAGTTTATTGTCACAAATAAAGCGACAAGCACATTGATAGTAAGAATAGATTAATTTATAAATAACGCAATTTTTTTTAAAAATGAATCTTACATTCATACAAATCTTTTTTTCTTGCCTTTTATTAGTGTTAAGGCGTTAATTTGAATATTTTACACACACTTATTAGGGAGATAAACAGTTTTATGAGTACGAAAAATCGGTAACGATTTATCGGTGAGACTGAACGGAACAAGCGCGGGTGAGTGCGTGCGTGTGCGGGTGTGAGCGGGTGTGAGCGGGCGTTACGTGGTGCGGCGGGCAGGTGCGCGGCGGGCAGTCCAGCTCGTCGTCGGCGTCGGGGCAGTCGGCGCGGCCGTTGCAGCGCGCCGCCGCCGCCACGCAGCGCGCCGACACGCCGGCCGTCGCGTTGCCGCGGCACTTCCACTGCGCCGACAGGCACGTGAACTGCGCGCACACCCACGCAACCGTTACAAGCCTCATCAGCGCAACCGTTGCAAACGAATGTCAATTTTTAAGTCTACACAAGTGCTCATAGTCCTAAAATCATTACATAGATTAGAACTTTTTTTCATTACAGTATTACAGATAGTTCGTTTCTGAGATTTAATAGCGTTGTGATATATGACTCGTAGTGACTCTATACCTTGCACGTCATGGAGAGGTTTCAATAACTTTGTGGATTGATTGACAACTCTTCACAAAAATAGAGATATGAGTTAACAGACGCGCAGGGTTTCTCAGTTAACAAAGGTGGTTTTATACAATATCCCGCGCACCTGGTCACAGTCGGTCTCATCGGAGCCGTCGCCGCACTGGTGCGCGCCGTCGCAGATGTGCGCGGGGTGCACGCAGCGCCCGTTGCCGCACTGGAACTGGCCCGGCGAGCAGCGGAACGGCGGGCACGACGCCGGCTCGTCCGACCCGTCGCCGCAGTCGTCCTGCGAACGTAACTCGTGCTTGGGACAATGTCATTGCAGCGCAAGTCAACACTAATAACCTAATCTGAATAAATCATACCATGAACGCACCCTACACATGGGAATATTCAAATAACAAACGTGAAAACCTTTTTTATCATTCAGGGTGAATATTATGATAGTAATAAGTAAGATTAAATTAGTTTCGGGTAGTACCTGCGTGTCGCAGCGCCACCAGAAGGGGATGCACTTGAGCGCGGCGCGGCACACGAAGTGCGCGGAGGTGCAGTTGGGGCGGCACGAGCGGCCGTCGGGCTGCAGCGCCCAGTGCTCGGGGCAGGCGCACACGGCGCGCGCGCCCTCGCCCTCCGGCCGCAGCAGGCACAGCCCCGAGCAGTTCAGCCGCGAGCACGCCAGCGTCAGCTCTGCGACATCAAAATGCACTAAGAACCGACCGGACGGACCTTTACTTATTGCCCACGGTGGCCGAGTTGACTGAGTTTTGAAACAGGAATAAAATACTGATAAACTTGATGTTCTGTAAATATTAGCTCATGTACTCATATTTACCGCACATAATGAATGTTCTTTTCTCACTACCGACACTGCATATCAGTTTCCTAATACATATTATTTGAAAGGACTAGACATCTAAAGTATTGAAGCAGACGTACCGGGGACGGGGGGTTGTCTAGCAGGATGCAACACGCGCAAGTCCATGGGCTTGTGCACCGCGTGCACCTCCGTGCGGCACCGCCAAGCGCCTCCACTGTGCAATGGCTCTACTGAACTATCCTGAAAGACGAAATAAAACAACATGTCGGTGTTTGTGAACCTTCGTAAACCTAAAATTGCTATAAATTGGTATACCAATGCCAATGAATCGTATCGGAGTTGCGTGTGTGCGGAGTTTGAGAGTGCGTGTGTTCCGACGTTTGTATAAGCGTTTGTAATTGATTTTGAATTTGCGTTTGTATAAACATTTCTATACCTGGCGTTAAGATTGTTGATTATATTGGTATTTGTATAGTAGGTATTGTCATTTGTATAGGCGTTGGAACTGTCGAATGTACTAGCGTTTGTATCGGCCTGTCTATTGGCTTTTGCGTTAGCATTGATATCTGCGTTTGTATTTGTAAGTGCATTACGCACATTGTACCGCATGTCAGGGCGGCGGCGGCAGCTCTCGACGGCGCGCGTCTCCCAGTCGCTCCAGTACACGCGGCCGCCCCACACCGCCACCGCGAACACGTGGTGCAGACGGAGCCACGGCATGTTCTCTGAA
>NC_052127.1:6639264-6640437 GCF_012273895.1 Zerene cesonia
TTCGAGTAGTGACAATCAAAACGGCTACCAGCGTCGTTGAAAGACCAATCACTAAGCTGAGACTTTTACCAATTAAAGGAGAGTAGTTTGTTTAACCAGTTTAACAAAGGCGGGCGGAAATGTTAAAAGTAAAAAAAAAAAACTAAATAAAATAAAACGACAAAGAAGCACAAATGATTGTCACGCATCTCCTCTTTCTCATTCTTATTGATCTATATCTATTACTTTCTTTCTTTCTTTCTTTGACAATCTTTCTTTATCTTATGATTTCTAAACTCTCCAAAATATTTTGCGTCAGTAAAAGTCGTATACAACAACTGGCGCATGCGCATAAGGTACCAAATCGGTAGTAAAAGCAAAGTCGCCGCCCCACAATATCTTTCACCAGGTAAATTATTTTATACCTGCTTGAAAATAACAGGTAAAAGTAAAAATTAAATTTCAATGCGTATGGTCAATTTTTTAAAATACTAATGTATTGAAAAAAATATATATATATATATATATATATGTATATATATAATTTTTTTTTTATCGGTTTAACTTGATTTAATTTGAAAATAAAAATTTCAAATTGTTATAATTTTGCTATAAACGATTGAAAAAAAAAATTTCTCTAGGATCAAAGTTTATAATTATATAAGTAATTTAAAAAAATATATGAGTTTTATCAATTTTTCAATAAGTTATGATTTTTTAAAGTTGCAGTTATCATCCCCTAGCTTCTAACTACCCTATCTCAGTTAATTTCAATTTTAGGAAAAAAAGTCATAGAAACATTTTTGTGTAAAATTTTACGCTCTACAAATTTTATTTAAAACTTTTTTTTCTAACACTTACGGTTTCGCCAAAATTTCAAAAAAACGACTTTATTTATTTTTTTTCACCCCTTCTCGGGGGTGAATTTAAAAAAAACTTGCACAGTTCGTTTTTAGATTCCTCAAAGTAAATTATATCAAAAATTCAAGTTTTAATCTCAAATTCGCATTTACCCTACCCATTTTCTTGGACTATTATATGGCCTAAATACAAACATTTGTTAGTGCTGGCGAACACTATAGAACTACCAGGCACCATTATTCCTAACTTTCGACTTTTCAGAGAACATGCCGTGGCTCCGTCTGCACCACGTGTTCGCGGTGGCGGTGTGGGGCGGCCGCGTGTACTGGAGCG
>NC_052127.1:6641437-6645040 GCF_012273895.1 Zerene cesonia
CGCCGCGCGCTCCGAGGGCGCGCTGCTGTGCGCGGGCGAGGCGGGCGCGCTGTACTGCGCGGGCCGCTGCGTGCCGCCCGCGCTGCAGTGCGACGGCCGCGACCACTGCATG
Organism: Zerene cesonia; assembly: GCF_012273895.1. Taxonomy (NCBI): domain Eukaryota; kingdom Metazoa; phylum Arthropoda; class Insecta; order Lepidoptera; family Pieridae; genus Zerene; species Zerene cesonia. Next base: position 6,641,550 of record NC_052127.1, read on the forward strand.
GACGGCGGCGGCGGCGGCGCCGGCTCCGACGAGGATCCCTTTATGTGTGGTTGGTGAACTCGCTGAAATTAATACATTAACAATTGTCATAATATCATCACAGAAGTAAAGTTGCCCACGGGAAGTGTAAATGTTAGAAACTTGAAATATTTTTTATTTACAATCTCAATGCAAATAGATATGCTCATTTTACAATGCTTTTTGATTGAAATGTCCATTTGTAAAATTTATCTTTAAAATTTACATGAAAGTGTGCTGCTTCAAATATATATTTATGTTTAAATAAACCTTCGATCGCAACTGGTGTGTCCTATACTTTAAACTTATTGTAAGATATTTGAATACGATAGTGAACTTAAGATACGTACAGCATCATACGCTCGCGCGTTCGGCACGGCGGCGCAGGCGGCGGTGTCGAGCCGCGTGTGCTCGCGCGCCGAGTGGCAGTGCGGCAACGGCGCCTGCGTGCCGCACGACGCGCTGTGTGACGGGGTCGACTTCTGCGGTGACTTCACGGACGAGTCGCACTGCAGTGAGTTATCATGCGTTGCACTAAACTAGGCTCTACTAAATGTCTACTACTTCACATCACTACTGTCTGTCGCCATTCGTCTCTACTCTTTCTCTTTTAAAAACGTACAACGTAGCGTAAAACGCACAGACTTTTTTAATTTCACGCTTAAATAAATATTTATTTATACTATAAACAAATTTTACACATTCACGTAAATAAACTATCAAATTACCGCCTACCCCTAGGTGTTTCAATGATACATGTGAAATTAACAAATAATGAAATTGAGAAAAATAGCTAACAAGCAACGTCCGCAGCTAACATGAAGGCACCTGAATGAATTGAAACGTCAATAATCCCTAATCAGAAGAACTGATATAACGTGCGCAGACATCGACGAGTGCCGGGTGAACAACGGCGGGTGCGCGCACAACTGCACGGAGCTGGCGGTGGGGCGCGCGTGCTGGTGCCGCGCGGGCTGGCGCGCCGCCGCCGCCGCGTGCGCCGACGTGGACGAGTGCGCCGAGGACCAGCCCTGCGACCATCGCTGCAGGTGAGCTGCTTCCTGTGCGGTGCTACGTGCGTTCGCTTATTTTTTTAGACAGGTTGTGAGATATTGATACGATATGAGTAGTGTGATTATCTTTTTATGTTTTTTACATGCGCTTATATTTTATAGAAATACAATTGGAAGCTTCATATGTTCGTGCGCTCCGGGATATCGTTTAATGGCGGACGGTGTAAGCTGCGAACCGATCTCACGTAAGTTAATTATTAATTTTAGTTAAGATTTACAACTATTTAGATAATGGTACATCCATTATCTAAAACTTTTACTCAATTAACCTTGATCAATTGAATCTTTAATTCATAAATAAAAAAAGATCTCTAGTACATGATACATGGATTCTTGACATGAATATATTGGTTGCAACTTCATTGCATTGGTTAAAATGTTTGACCATTTAAAGTTCCATTAAAAGAAGCAATGAAATGGGGAGTCTTATCTTTTTAGAGTATTATTAAAATGAGTGTTATATTTTGTCGCAGCTATAAAAGCGTCTCTCATATTCACAAACCGCTACTACATCCGGCGCACGGCTATACGCGACGACAACGACAACATCACAGGCGAAGCGAGCACGTCCCTCCTCGTGCACAACTTGACGAACGCGGTCGCGCTGGACGCCGAGTGGTCGCAGGGCTGCTTGTACTGGAGTGACGTCACCAGACTGGGCAGTTCCATCAAGCGAGTGTGTCGCCCCAACGAGCTGCGGGCCCCCCCTCCGGACCTCCCTGTGGCGCCGAACGCCGCGCCTCGCTTGCCCACGCTGTCTTCCGAAGAGTACTCCGTGGTGGCGGGTGCTACGTTACAGAACCCCGATGGCCTGGCGGTCGACTGGGTAGCTGGAAACATTTACTGGTGTGACAAAGGTACGCAATACATATATCGATGCGTTAATATTATACGAATTTTATTTTGATAGTAGTGGTGTGAGTGTACTATTACCCTTGTATTATGATATACTAGCTACGCCCCGCGGTTTCACCCGCGTCAGTCCGTATCCCGTAGGAATATCGGGATATAAAGTTGCCTATATGTTATTCCAGTTGTCCAGCTGTCTACGTACCAAATTTAATTGCAATCGGTTCAGCAGTTTTTGCGTGACAAATTCAAACACATCCTTACAAACTTTCGCATTTATAATATAAGTAGGATATACGTATTGTATGAAACAATAAAACGCTTTGAGAATCGAATTTCTCATACGAAAAATCGTTTAATGAACACAACCGTCAAAGACGTCTGCCCTCGCGGTGATGACGGCTTCTCCCTCGCTCGCTCTGCGCGCCGCGCCTTTTAGGCGCTTTAGATATTCTGTTTTATTCAATCTTATCGTGATAACTTTTAATCTATTCGTCCAAATTACTTAGTGTAAAAGACAAAGTTGTAGATAACATTCAATGAGTAAAGTGACAGATGTATCAATTTTCATAAAAGTTCGATAAGCATTCTATAATGTCCATTTTTAAAAAATATCCAATTAAATTGTATGTTTGACTCACTATTTTTATCTTAGTGACTTACATATAAAAGATTGATATATGCTGTGGTGGACTTTTATTTAGAACTATTTAAGACAAATAATCCTACAGTAATTATCTTTGTGTAACTCCAACGATTAGGGCAACGCCAATATAGCTCTGAGGGGGTGATTTTTTGCCGACTTGCTTGACAGTTATCGTTATATTATCTCCAAATTTCAAAAAAATCCCTTAAATTTTAACTTATTATGTTATTCTGATATAAAAGCTGTATTACTGCAAAGTTTCATGAAAATCCTTTCAGCAGTTTTTGCGTGAAAGAGCAACAAACGCACACACATCCTTACAAAATTTCGCATTTATAATATTTATTAGGTAGGGTAGTAGGAATAGTAGGATAGTAGGATAGTAGGAAGTAGGATAGTAGGAAGTAGGAAGTAGGAAAATTAGGAAATAGAAAAAGTAGGAAAGTAGGAATAGGAAGTAGGAAGTAGGATAAGGTTCGTGACTTAAATTATCATAATCAGTAACGAATCAATGTTGTTCAAAATTGCGAAATTCGAATGCCGGTGTGGGCGTCACGCAGTGAGCCACCCCCATTGCAATAAATCGGGAAGGATGGCGACGTAAGGGTGTGAGGGGGTGAGGGGCGAGGGGGCGAGAGGCGAGACAGTGAGCGCGCGAGTGTCGGCAGGCACGGACACGATCGAGGCGGCGCGGCTGGACGGGCGGCACCGGCGCGTGGTGGTGCGCGGCGGGCTGCGCGAGCCGCGCGCGCTGGCGCTGCACCCGCGCGGCGGCCGCCTGTACTGGTCGGACTGGGGCGCGCTGCCGCACATCGCGCGCGCCGCCATGGACGGCTCGTCGCGCGAGCTGCTGCTGAGCGCGGGGCTGGGCTGGCCCAACGCGCTCACCATCTCGCACGCCTCGC
>NC_052127.1:6645140-6652242 GCF_012273895.1 Zerene cesonia
GCGCCGCCCGAGGCGCCGTCCGGGGCGCCGTCCGGGGCGCCGCCCGGGGCGGGCGTCGAGCGGGACGAGCACCCGGGCGGCTCGTCCGACCCGTCCTCGCAGTCTGCGTCCCCGTCGCAGTATAGATTCTACAGTAGTATAGGATGCATTTACTGATTGGGTCAATAACGATCTGCATATAGTAAGGAAGCTTTTATGCGATGGGCTATTATTAAATTTAATTACACAAATCATATCAAACGGATGTAATGATAAATGACAAGAAATTGTTACAATCAAACGATATATATTGAAATTTAATATACAATTATTCATACATCAGTCTAATACACATAGAAATCTAAATATGAGGACATAGACCAAACCACTGCATAACTCGAGACACATGTAGGCCCAGCGGGCAAACAATGTGTTGTGTTTACATTTAATATAAATAAAAGAAAGGAGAAATCGACTTTTAGTAACTTATTTTTTAACACGATTAGTAACGTAACATTCCGGAAGGAAACTGAATTAAACGGATTATTTTTGTTTTTAATCGTAACCTACTCCAATTCTTCTCAATTCCTGCCAGCGGTTTGATTGCCTGCATGTAAACTGTTAGTTCGGATAAATAATATTGTGAGGCTGTGAGCGCACCGTGTTCAAGCACTCGGCGGAGTGCGCGCAGCGGAAGGCGGCGGGCGCGCAGGCGCAGCGCGCCTCGTCCTCGCCGCGCGGGCAGTCGCGCGCGCCGTCGCAGCGCGCCTCCAGCCGCACGCACGGGCCGCGCGCGCCGCAGCGCCACTCGCCCGCGCCGCACTGCGCGCTCGCGTTGCGCCCGCCTGCCGCCAGTGCGCAGTATGCATAGCTCAGCTTAGTGTGCTTAATATAGTATTATAAGTCCATTGGCCAGACAGCCACTAGTCGGAGGCACGTTTCCCTTTCCTCACCTTACCATACACATTCCTTCTTTTCAGTCGTCAATACTTTTCTTATCCCTAGAGGCACTACCTCTGCGAATGTTCACGGGCGGTGGTGATCGCTTACCATCATACGAACCACCAGCTCACTTGCCCTCTTTTGACATAAAAAAGAGACAAATTGAAACACACCAATCACTTTCCATCACCTGTGTATTTTATTGTGGTAGTCGAGCATGCTTCGGCACGAATTGGGCCAGCTCGCACCGGAGAAGTACCACACCCCAACAGAAGACCGACGTGTAATAGCTGTTGTTTCGTTTAGTGAGTGGGGGAGCCGGAGGCCCATATCCTTTTCCTAATATCCTTCCCATTGATTTCCTTTATTCTTTTCGTCAATCCTTTTTAATCCCTTTCCAATTCGGAGTCGGCAATCCATTTGTAGAGGCATATGGTCTGCAAACGATCTTACGCCTCTCCAAATGTTCTTGGGCGGTGGTAGCGCTCACCATCAGGCGACCCACCGACTCCATTGCCGATGGTGACATATATAAAAAAAACCTGATTTGAAAGAAAAACATGCTCCTGACACATCCCTATAAAAATATATGATTAAATTGAATAAATTCCAATCTGAAGTACATAGGCCAGTTTTGTAGGAATATCTCGCTACAGATGCATCAGGCTGCAGCTAGCCTTACTAATAAATGCATTACCACATTGCGGAGTCTCGTCCGAGCCGTCCGTGCAGTCCACGCGGCCGTCGCAGAGCCAAGTCAGCGGGATGCACTCGACGGCGCCGCTCTGCCGCTCGCCGCCGCACTTGAACTGGCCCGCGTGGCAGCCCAGCAGCGGCTGCTCGTCGAACGACTCCTGGCTGGACGCCGGTTGGACTGTCGTCTCTGAAATTGTACTTCACTGTTTAGTTGGAAATCGATAATACATTAACATACAACATTTTTTTTAAATAGATTTTATTTATTTTAGAAACAAACAGTCATTTACAAACAGTAATACATATTAAGAAACACCAATAGACCTTAAGTTTCATGTTCATAATTTGCATACATAATTGGACTAATCTTTCTTGACACTTTGTAATGTTGAACGGATAATTGTTATTGTTTCACCCGAAAATGTCCCAACTAGATTTATATACAGAAATTTTGCTCTTGCTTAGCACATACTACTTCTACCCTGTATCAGACGAATGTAACCTCGAGATTCAGCTAATAATTGAATTGTATTCAAAACTCAGCCGTTAAATTTGGTTCAGCACTTGCTTAATTACTTAATCAAGATAATCTTAGATGTTTTAATCTTTATTCATTGCCGATTTAACTTAATTTCGTTTTTAAAAATTATGCAACTCTTTGAACACGTTACATGACTTCATCACTTATTTATCAAGATTTATTCAAATTAATGATTAATTTCTAATTAGAAGGTTCAATATAGTACATATTAACAAAGTCGTACCGGCCGGGCAGTCGATCTCATCGCTCAGGTCGGCACAGTCATAGTGGCCGTCGCAGCGCGCGGCGGGCGGGTAGCAGGCGGCGGCGCCGGCGCAGCGCAGCTCGGCCGGCGCGCACGTGTCGGCGCCGCAGCCGCGCTCGTCCGACCCGTCGGGGCACTGCGCCGCGCCGTCGCAGCGCGCCGCCACCGACACGCACGTGCCGTCGTCGCATCTGCGCACGCAATTAGTTATGAGGAACACGTACGTTATCCCTAAAGGAAGTCTTTCTTTTATGATATATAAGCATGCGAATTATAAAAAGAATCCTTACTTGTACTGGCCAGCGTTGCAGTCGCAATCTCGTTCATCGGCTCCATCATCGCAGTCCGGGTGACCGTCGCACACACGTGAAGTGGTCACGCAGCGTCCACCCGTACCGCACGCTAGCGTATCTTCGGGACAAGTGCGGGAAGCTGCAATTCAACAAATAAATAATACATTCAGTTAAAATAACTAGACTCATCAAAACATGAATTTTGTATTTCTTATAGCCTATAACTAAACTTCAATCAAATTGTAACTAAAGTTGACATAATTCGGGAGAGACGTAGAGTTAGGACTCACAGCAATAGTACAAGTCTTCGTCGCTCGCATCGGCGTCCGGGCTGCAGTGCGCCACGCCGTCGCACACGAGCTGGTCGGGCAGGCAGGGCCCCTCGGCGCACGCGAAGTGCGCGGGCGGGCAGGGCGCGCGCGGCGGCGAGCACGCGCGCCCGTCCCGCGCCAGCACGCGCCCGCCCGCGCACGCGCACGCCGCGTGCCCGCTCGCCTCCACGCGGCACAGCTCCGCGCACCCGCCGTTCATCACTGCGCACGGGTCTGCCGCACCTGTTGTCGTTCCTTGGTTACAACCGCGTCATAGTCTAATCTCAGTGTCTAAGATGAATACTTGTATACAATAAAATCACCGCCCGTCTGACTTTGTGTTATAAATTAAGTTGGTATTTCATAAAACATATTAGGCGAAGAACAAATCTATGGATCTCGTAAAACAACAGTCACTAGAGGTTTATACACGTCCCATCACTAGGTCTGATTTATGTCAAATGTCATACATAAAAACTACTAATTCCGCATGCGCTGATTACCGTTCCCCCGCCACCCGCATCTCAGTGTATTGAATGAAATGTTTCTTTGAAAAAATCAAACATTAGGTATCTATATTGTATAGGTTATGACATCGTTGTTTGATATAAACCAAACGTTACGTTTGGAAAAACATCAGTCTGTTATAAAAATTTCGTCTATAAGTAGGATCTTAAATGAGTCAGTCAGTGACGGGCGCGGAATGACGGCGGCGGCGACGTACACGTGTAGTGGTCGGGCGCGACGAGCACGATGGCGCAGGGGCGCGGCACGTCGCGGCGCAGCACGCGCACGTCGCCCGCGCGGCGGTCGGCGCGCAGCACGCCGCGCGACACCCAGTCCGTCCAGAACACGAACCCGCCGCCCACGGCCAGCGCGAACGGGTGCTCCGCGCGCGACCGCGTCACTAGCTGCGGGTGCACGCCTGCTTAGCGATTTGTGCGAGGACATCACGAAAATCATGTTTCTCGTTGCTTTAGAATACATCTCCTGAGTTCATAGTGATAAGAAAAACTGTTAGGTTTTATTTTCAACCCACAATGATTGAGCAGTATTTTTTAATGTTTGTTACCTCATAAGATTTTGTCGAGCGAACCGGTTATTAAAACCCCTCTTTTATTTGAAAAGGTTTTATGAATAAATCATAAGTTATTTTTTATTCTAATTAAATATATCTAATCCGGAAGCATTTCCTTAATTTAGATGGCTTAATACTTAAAAAGTTGCAAGCTGTAAGCAGCGCATACCCGTCGATGCGACCCGTCGTACCGCATGCGCTCGATCTTGTCGAGGCGCGCGTCGGCCCAGTACAGCAGGCGCGCGGCGTGCTCCAGCGCCAGCGCGTTGGGCATCAGCACCTCCGTAGTCACCACGTCCTGGGCCCCGCGCCCGCTGTCGAACACGCGCGAGATCGACGGACGTTTCTCGTTCCAGTTCGTCCAGTATATACGGCTGGGTAATAATATTCTTTGTTAATTTTTTTTAAGAGTTGAGTAGCACACGAAACATCCAATGTACGTTTAATAAGTAATTATTTTTTATTTATAATTTATAATGTCCCAATTACAGCTGTTGCAGCATCAGTAACGCTCGTCCCCTTGTTTGTCGATAAAATCGTAAATTTTGGAATAATTAATATTAAAGGTACAAGTGTTCTCATGATGCCACAGTGTACGCGAGATATGAATGGGAAGGGTTACGCACTGCTCGCAAGGGTCGAAGTCCAAGGCGCGCGGGCGGTCGGCGTCGCGCAGCTGCAGCACGGTGCGCACGAGCGCGGCGCGGCGCGGCGGCGGCGCGGCCCGCAGCGCGCCCAGCGCGGCCGCGCGCAGCGCCGCGCACGACGAGCACGCCCAGTACAGCGTGCGCGTCGCGCTCGCCAGCACCATGCCCTCCACCGCGCCGCACTCTGCGCAACGCACGCACGCAACCACGTTATCTCACATCTCCATCGAATCTTGGAAAAAATCTTCGAAAACATCAATCAATTTACTAGTACTAGTTTCATACCACATTTCAATTAATCAACGGAAGTTTCCATTCTTATTAAAAATGTTAATTAAAATAGTAATCACAATAATTCCCAAGTGAAACGTAACGTAACGTAACCGATCCTAAAGAGATGTCTTTAAGATCGGTTACGGTTTAAATCGCAAACCCGTTATAATTTGGTATAAACGATAGAGTCAAATATGAATGTTGAAAGCTTACTATCCAGCAGAACTTCATGATTGGAGCCATTGAAATGCACGGAGTTTATGGAGCCGCGGTGGATATCAGAATAGAAAAGTGTCTGTGTGTCGTACTCGTACGCCAGTGCAATCGCGTTGCGCATTAGTGTCCTGGTTAACAGGAAAATTATTTACATAAAATACACATCCAAATTACCAATATAGAATTCTATATATGTATATTATATATACACTCTATAAATGACTCACATGTTTTCAATCGGTGGATAGGGCGAGTTTAGGTTGCTCTCGTCCTCTATGTGAATGCTGTCGATCTTCGTCACCCTCGAATACATGATGAACGATTCGTATGCTAGAAAATTAAAGAGAAATTAATTTTGTATCTTCGTTCTTATTTTCAAGTTAAGGCTATGAATAATAAAAACGTAACGTAAACGTTATATAAACGTATACGGAATAATTGAACGTATTATTTTGTGTCGACGTTTTACGCACGATTAAAAGTGAGTGTCGTGAAACTTTGGCTTTATTTTACTCTTATGTATGTATGTCATATGAAAATTATCATTTCCAAGTTTCATTAAACTCTAAAGCTGTAATGTTCCTTAATGAGTATGCAGTTCCACAAACGTTTGCACGAAGTCCCGTCGCTCGCGAGCTGCCCGTGCGGGCAGGCGCAGCGCGCGCGCGCCGCGCCGCGCAGGCACAGCGCCGCGCACCCGCCGTAGCCCGCCGACAGCGCGCACCCCTCCCCGCGCCCCGCGCCCGTCTGGTTCGCGCTTGACCATATCTGGAGTGCGGCGAGTGACCTCGTTAATGCAAATGTTGGACTGATTGTTTAGGTGATAACAATTATCTGAGCGGAATAGGAATAATAAAAGTAGATCTATAAAATCTTGTAATCAGCGGGTTCCTTAGATTTTTAAAATATAGTTAAACTGCAGTAGGACTTTTTAAGAAAATTGCAACACATAAACAGTTAAAATATATGAATTAATTATTGGGCTGTAAGAAATTTGAAAGAATAACACACCAATAAATCTTTAAGGCTATCTCCCACGCCGTCTACGAGCAGCTTGTAGTCACTGAGATTCGAAATCGGCGCCTGCACTATGCTGCCGCGCTCTAACATTCTGTTATTAATAACAAAATATGACATAATTCATATAATTTCATTTTTTTATTGATTTAAAAAAATATTGTTTTATAACATACAGACCTCGTAATAGTAAATCATAATTTCAGTTATTTCCATACACTATGAAAAGCAAGAACTTCAACAAAAAGAAATGGGCAGCGATTCTTAAAAGAGATGTGAATATAAAAAACGTCTAACGTATCGAGCCAATAAAGCGTGTGTCCTCGCACGGCGAGCGCGACGGGGTGGTGCAGCGGCGCGCCGCGCCACAGCTCGCGCCGCGCGCCGCCCGCGTACGGCACCGCCCACACCGACACGTCCCACACCTCCGCCCAGTACACCATCTCGTTCTGTCAACACCAATTTCTTTCAATCTCAATCTCCCTCTTCTCTCTCTCTCTCTCTCTCTGTCAAATACGTGTGGACACGAATTTTCTATTTATTCTAAATCAAATTCACAATTATTTAGGATTTTGAAATAACCTGTGTATCGAGCGCGATGTGCGCCACGGCGGTGCCGTTGTAGAGAAGCTGAGGGTCCGACGCGTCCAGGTACGTGCGCTGGATCCAGCCGCCGCCCGACATGAACAGGTAGCCCGCCACCGGGTCCACGGCTAGGGCTGCGGGTGGACAAAGTGACGTGGTTACAGGTTGTGTAGAGCAATATCACGCCATTACTTAATAAAGCGCACCGCAGGCGCCTTCACTTTGCGTCTCTTCTTTTTGGTGTTGTTAAGACAGAATCGCCTCACTATCTGTTTGTAAA
>NC_052127.1:6652342-6656602 GCF_012273895.1 Zerene cesonia
TTTCATTGCAATCGGTTCAGTAGTTTTTGCTTGAAAGAGCAACAAACGCACACACATCCTTACAAACTTTCGCATTTACAATATTATAGTAGGATAGGATAGGATTTTGTCACAGTAAATGGTGTGCATAATGTTTCAAATTCATCCTAATCAGTCAACAACATTTAAAATGATGGTATCGTTATTTGACAAAATATAAAGAACTTGAAAAAAAGGCTAAAATATTCTTACTAGCATAATAGTCGATTGCAGCGGCACAAGAGATCTGCGGCAAGGGCGGTAACGCGTCGTTGCTCACGGCGCCCTCTCCTGCTTTAGCGTCCTTGTCTTCCAGCTGAGCTCCCTCCAAAGCCAAACCTCGCAATTCCCAACTCAACGAGTAAATCAGGGCCGGCTCGATTGCTGTTGAACACGAAGAGCATCCCAATAAGTTATTGCAAAATATTTAATTGAAGTGACAATTTAATGATCAGATAGTTGTAAATAGTACAGTAGTGGATATAAACAAAGTAAATCGGTTAATGAAGACTGATTAAGTAAAATACAATCTGTAATGTTTTAATTAAATACGTTTAAATATCGTTTTATTCAAAATCCATATCGTTATTCGTCCTTGTTTCTAAATATAACGATGTCGTTTAAAGATGAAATGTTTTATGTATTAAATCGTGTACAGTAAGTGAACACAACTATTCAAGATTTTTTTTTTTTACTGAATCTTATTTAATATTCAATTTACTAGAGTACGTATACATAAGTTGCAGCAGTATGATGTATAATGTTTATGTATAGAAGAAGCAATGAAATCCCACGTGTGCAGCGCGTGCCGGCGCGGCGGTAGCCGAGCGCGCAGCGGCAGGCGGAGCGCGCGGGGCCGGCGGGCAGGCACAGGTGCGCGCACCGCTCGCGCTCCGCCCGCAGCGCGCACGCGCCGCCGCTGCCCGAGCCCGGCCGCCCGTCGTACACACGCAGCGAGATCACGCCCTCTGCGCGACACACAGAACATAGTACCCGGTTTTGCATAAACGGGGTGAAGAAAATGACGCACGCAAACGACTTTTAAGCAATAAATTGCCGCAGCTATAAAAGCAACTAAAAATATACGAATAATTAAAAAAAATTAGATAATATAAAGGAGAGATGAATTCTTATGAATTCTTAAACTATTTTTTAACTTATGACCTCATCATAAAAAAGTAAAACACGTTTAAATGCGGGATTAAAGATACATATAACTGACCGCCACAATACATACACGTGCTGCACGACGGGTCAATGTGGATTTACGTTGGATTTTATCTAGAACTGAATGATCCATTAATGCTATATGTAGTGTTAGTGACCCGCCCTTACATTGCACGGATGCAATTATGCATTTTATACACATAAACACATTTCTTACACATTTCTTTGGAAAAACTATTAAAAAATCCACATCATAATCTGTGGCATGATTTTTTATCTAAAGAAATACAAACAGCGGGAATTGACGTTATTTTATTTATACTGTACAATGACAGCCAAGTGTGTAACGGCGGCTATAGATCCATCCGTTGTGATAAACTGGCTCTCCGTCGACCCTCTAGTAGCAATCGGTCCTATGTTGGCATCGCCTAAGCCGAAAGCATTGCCATAATGCCATATTTCCATACCAGTATTGTTCCTGATGACCCTGGGTTGGCTGCAGTCCCTCTGCTGGCAGGCGCGCAGCGCGTTGGCGGCGCCGTCCGCCCACAGCAGCTCGCCGCCGAACACGTCCAGCGCGCTCGGCCGGGCGCCCAGCTCCAGCGCCAACTGCTCAAGTTACCATTATATTCACACATTATACAATAAAAAAATCGATGAATTCATTCTAAATCCACCAGTGTTTAAATGTATAGGTATTTCATAATATTAAGGGGATAATATTTGTAGTTCTAATTAAAAAAAAAAACAAATAATTTTTGAGGATATTTTAAATTACATTAGTTCTCAATGAAAAGTAAAATTTACATGTTTAACTTTATTTTTTTCAATAAACGTCCAAAAAAAATATAATTAAAGCACTAACCGTCGTAGCCTTTTCAGTTTTAAGATCCATGTACTGAATACTTGCCGATGCAGTGTTCACCCAATACAGTAGAGAATTTTCCGTATCGATGGTCATACCTAAATAATAAAAAATATGTTAAGCATTTCCATTAAGAGAGAATTGATGATTGCAATTTTGGCATATAACAACAATAACGAAAAGATCCATAATTTTTTTGAAGAAATCGTTAGTCGCTATTAACATAAGTTTCAAGCTCAAACTTAAAAATTTATACAGCACTTTTGAAGTTCGATTTATCTGTATAATGTATATTAGTTGTAAAAGGGCAATATCTGACTGGTGACGCCGGCGAGATGCGCGTCGCCGTTGGAGTCGAGCAGCACGCGGCGGCCGGCGCCGTCCCCGCCCGCGCGCTCGATGCGCTCCGCTCCTCCCGCACGCGCCGCCCAGAAGATGTCGCCCCTGCCACACACGCACACGAGCTCGGCAAGGCCGCACGTAAGCCGAGGAGATACAATAGCCGCATATTGTATTTCTTCGGTTACATTACGAATAGATTATACTTAAAGACGTAGTTGACGCGTTACATGAACACCATTGTCGAACGTCTCATCTCATTATAATTAGCATATGAAGGTGCGCGCGTACCAGTCGGGGTGCGCGGCGAGAGCGGACACGTCGAGGTCGGGGTGCAGCAGCGCCAGGCGCTCCCCGCGCAGGCCGGCCACCGCCAGCGCGCCGCGCGCGCACAGGTACAGCAGGCGCGCGCGCCACTGCACGGCCAGCGCGCGCGGCGCCGCCACGCCGCTGTCCGCCACCACCTCCACCGCGCCGCCGCGCACGTCCGTGCGCTTTATCTCGCTCGTCTGCACGCACACGAACCGAACAAATTCAACTTAAACCATTATCTATCCATCGGATTAGTTATTTGTGTGAGAGTGCGTGTATAGCGGTGGCGGTACTGACGTCGGTGTCGGCCCAGTAGACGGCGTGGTGCGGCGGGTAGCACTGCAGCGCGGCGGGCGTGGTGAGCAGCGGGCCGGCCAGCGTGGGCGCCACCTGCGCCGCGCCGCGCAGCGCCAGCCCGCGCACGGCGCCCGCGCCTCCCACTAGCAGCACCAGCTGCTCCGCTGCGAACGGTCCCGACGTTATGGATGGGTACATTCAAACTATTTTCAGTGGCGATTTTATTTCAAAATTCACATGTTTAAAGTTGATTTTCAGAAATTATAGACATGATGACTAACATTGTATGTATATATGTATAGTTGTATACCTTCACATGTTTGGTTATCCGCAGTGAGCTTCATAAGGTGCGGACAGGCGCACACTCGCTCCGTGGGGGTGTCGATAAGACATAGATGAGAGCAGTTGCCGTTATTGACGCCGCACGGGTTGAAGTCGCTAGGCGGTTGTCGGCTGGGATGGATCACCTGTATATTTCACTCGGTTTAATTAATAATTACGTAATACTCAGGGTTGTGTTCGTCTATGTCGATGACCATTGGTGGACGATATTCAAAGTCATTTATGTTCATGACTTTGATCATAAAAATGTCCGTCCGATCTCGATGATGGACATGGGTAAGAACTAGATATCTAGATAAATATGTGTATCTTGATGATCACGGCCAATGTTCGTGACCCTAATCGAAATAAGGATGCATCGCACGAACCTTCAGATCGAAGGGTTGCGTGAGAGTGCGCTGAACAACAGTAACATCCGAGCCGTTCCACTTGTTGGCGCGCACGACGCTGTTGCTGCGCCAGTCGGTCCAATAGACGTGGCCCTCGAACACCGTGATCGCGAACGGGTGCGCCAGCGCCGCGTGCCCGCGCAGCACCTCGCGGTGGTCTTCGCCCGAGTAGGTGGTTGTGTGGATGGAATCCGACCTGAAACATTAATAGATATGGAAGAAAATATTGAGCAGTGTATACGATGCCCGATACCACTAAATTAACAACATTTTATTTTTTATAAAACCATGTAAGAAAAAAACTATTTCTTTATTTTGCTATTAGTACCACAGAAAATATTTGCTGTATTTTTATTAATAGTAGTATCTGGATGACCGAGCTTTGCTCGGTTTAACTTCGTGAAGATAGATTGTTTATAAGCGTTTTTTCCAAGATCGTTTAGGCATTTTTAAGTGAACACGTGCATTAAAAAGACACAAAACAATATAAACAATTAGTCTAACCTCAAAGCAAACACTCATTGACTTCGT
>NC_052127.1:6656702-6660399 GCF_012273895.1 Zerene cesonia
TTTGTATTTTCATACTTAAATTTTAGTTTTATAAGAATAGAAAAAGTGAGATCACGTGGCGGGATTTTTGCTACCGTTTGGAAAAAAGACGCGTATTCAAATTACCTACAATTATTTATGGAGACGATTGCAGGGGAAGCCTTGACGCATACTATGCATTCAATCCAAACTGAGATTATAGTAATTTGTAGCCTCGCTATCTGCTAATGGTTTTGCAGCAGTTTATATTATTTTCAATTAGCTTATACATATAATACAAATTTAATAATAGAAATTTTTATCTCATAACATGATTTATCAAATGATTGAGGAATTTCGACATTTATAAGTTAATTTTAACTTGTAATGTGTAGTACATATTTATCAGATGTTGATTCATGATATCGTGTTTTGTTTTCAGGGATACCGGGCGAGGCGGGCGCGGCGGCGTGCAGCGCGGAGCAGTTCGCGTGCGCGGACGGGTCGCGCTGCGTGCCCGCCGCCTGGCGTTGCGACGGCCGCCCGCACTGCGCCGACACCTCGGACGAGCTCAACTGCAGTATGCGTCGCTATACAGCATTACCATTATAAAAAAAATTAAAATAAATACAGCATTTATTAATCAATAATGAATAAATATTTATTAAACACACGTTTTCCTCAAATTCAATTTTTTTTGTACATAAACTTTTTTGTATTTTTATTCCAAAACCAAGATAATATACCAAGTTTGAAATAAATATAATACAGCATGGAACTCAACGTGTGGAGCGGGGCAGTTTCGGTGCGTGCGGAGTGGGCTGTGCGTGGCGGACAGCTGGCGATGCGACGGGGACGCCGACTGCGGCCCGCACGACTCCTCCGACGAAGACCCTTATATGTGTATGATGTTATTTATTTAACTTTATCATAGTTATAAATAAGTCTCCACGACGTTGTATTTTTCATCTTGGTAGATTGAAAAAAACTTAAAAATACAGATCAGACGGTAGAAGATTACGTTGTGAGAGACTGGTGTTTAAAGTAGAATCGACATGGAAATTGTCAGTATATGTGTTTTATTTATTTAATTTTGGGGTCTAATTGAAACCCATCGCTGGGAGCTTACCCTGAATTGGATCCTATTTGGTAGTGGTATGACACTTGAAATATGATTCTTATGTATATATTTTTTCTTTTATTTTTTGTTGTTGTAGTTAATGCGTTATTGTATATGTCTTAAATGTATTTTGTAATGTCATATTCACCAAATAAAGGCTGTTTCTTTCTTTCAAATGTCGTAGCTCATCCAATACACTAACATGAGCGTCTGTAAAATGCGCAGCAATGCCGTGGCTTGAGCGCCCTGAAACTACAAATGTCATTTGGAGATAGCGGTTATCCCTTTAGATTATATTTTATTACTATTCTTCAAAATAACGGCGTCCTGAGTTAAATGCTGAAGTAGATAAAACAATTCTATTAGTACCATTGTACCAGAGTAACTAAAAGCAGCGATCTATAATTTTGAAGTGCATTGCTGCCTCAATCTTACGGATGTTAAATGAATTTCTTTAGCTAAACAATTATTAATATCCATTTAAATAAACTGTGCGGCTTCAATTTAACCTAATACTTGAGAAAATATTTGATCGTTCAGGTGAAAAGGACTTCAAATGCTGGGGCAACTGGGCGCGGTGCAGCACGCCACTGGAGGGCCGCTTCAGCTGTGTGCCCGTGTACCAGTTCTGCGACGGCACGCGCCACTGCCTCGACGGCAGCGACGAGTGGGACATCTGCAATAATTGTAATTCTTAAGCTTTAATGCTCTCATTAATTACAAGTTTCATGAAGATCTTTGGCATTGTATGCCGTTTAATATACTGCATTTCTGTACATTATCATAATTTCTCAGATCTTTCGTATTCTATTTCTTAGTGTGTTTCGATTACAGTTTTTGACTCACTAATAACAGCGTGTATTTTGTTTCAGTCTCGGAGTCTCAGTGCGCGTCGCTGGGGTGCGGCGCGTGCCGGCCGACGCACGAGGGGCTCGCGTGCTACTGCGCGCCCGGGTACGAGCCCAGGAACGCCACTTGCGTTGGTTGGTCATTCATGATTCGTTACGTTTCTCTTTAAACTGCACACTTAAAAACTAATTCATATATTGTTTTTATTCATTTAACAAGCTTGATTATAATATTGACAAACCTAGATCATTCTTTTTCACTGGTTTATAGATAGTGATGAATGCCAGTGGGAAGATGCGTGTGCGCAGGAGTGTCACAACACCGTAGGCTCCTTCACGTGTTCTTGTGCCACTGGTTATACACTACAAGACGACAAACGATCCTGCATAGCCATTAACGGTAAAGTTTTATTTCGTAAATGTGTCGAAAATAATAACTATCTATTTTCATGCAAAACCGTAATTTACATAATATAACGACAAAGCCCACTAATTGTTACCTAAGCCGTGTAGTATGTTTAATTTAGTTAAATTTATAATTTTTTGATAAAATTTATATAATTTGGAACTAATTAATAAGAAATAGTACATATCGGTCGGTGTAGATCCGCCGTCGGAGCCGCTGTCTCTGGTGGTGGTGACGCAGAGCGAGGTGCGGCGCGCGCGGCCCTCCCCCGCGCCCCCCGCGCCCCCCGCGCCGCTCACGCCCCCCGCGCCGCGCCCCCAGGCGCTCGCCGCGCTCAACGTGCGCGCCATTGACATACACTACTCCAATAGGTATATGCGATATTGTGAATTGGGAAAATAAGTCAATAATATACTTATGTCACCTCGTTCCGCTGTACCCAGCGTAAGCAGATTTGTTGTAGACGCTTACCCGTGAAAATACTTTAAGATCCGTATCTTTTACATATGACTTGAATGTTTCTACAATTTATATTCAGATCCATCTGCTACATCCACCATAACGTGAGCCGCAGCGGCATCGTGTGCGTGGATGCGGACGACTTTTCCAAACGCACACATTTGCCGACTCCTGATCTCTTTCCTGACCTCGAATGTGAGTACACAGTTATTAAATACTAGCGGACCGCCCCGGCTTTGCCCGTGGTACATATATAGCCTATAGCCTTCCTCAATAAATGGGCTATCTAGCACTGAAATTTTTTTTCAAATCGGACCAGTAGAGTCTGAGATTAGTGCGTTCAAACAACCAAACTCTTTAGCTTTACAATATTAGTATAGATTTATATTTCATAGTAGCAAGAAGATAAAACAAAAAAAATCTCCATATCTCTACTTAATTTTTAACAATTCCTTAAAATTCTATCGTTAATGTAATATTGCTGCTGTGAATGATAATGTAAAGAATTATGCTTAGTTTTGTACACATAAGAACGTAGAGCATGAGGTTGTGTACGTACTATTGCTGCATATGCACGTTTGGTCGACAGCGGTGTCGCACCTGGCCATCGACTGGATCTCGGGCAACTGGTACCTGGCGGACGAGTCGCGCGAGGTGGTGTACGCGTGCGACGCGGCGCTGGCGCTGTGCCGCATGCTGCTGGACGCCGACCTGAGCAAGCTGCGCGGCTTCGCGCTGGACCCGCTGGCGGGGTGAGCTCGCGCGCCCCTCGCGCCGCGCGCCGGGCTCGACCGCGACTCCAACACGTGTGTTTGTGTGCGCAGGCTTATGTTCTGGACGGTGTGGGGCGGCGCGGCGGCGGCGGTGCGCGCGGCGGCGCTGGGCGGCGCGGGCGCGCGCGCGGTG
>NC_052127.1:6661399-6673579 GCF_012273895.1 Zerene cesonia
TGTTCTGGACGGTGTGGGGCGGCGCGGCGGCGGCGGTGCGCGCGGCGGCGCTGGGCGGCGCGGGCGCGCGCGCGGTGGCGGCGCGCCGGCTGGTGTACCCGGCCGCGCTGGCGGTGGAGCCGGCGGCGCGCCTGCTGTACTGGGCCGACGCCTACCTGGACTGCGTCGAGCGCGCGCGCTACGACGGCTCCGGCCGCGTCACGCTGCGCAAGGGCTACTCGGTACGCGTCACTCGATATAATTATGTCCCGCAACTCATTAATACTCTTCAAAGAACTTGATGCGTGTTGAATCTGCGAAAGCCTTCAAAGATACGTGTATTATCCTTCTGATGGTATCCGAGAATTATAAAAAGGAGAAACATAATAAAATAAGCTCTATTTCCTTACTTTTACAATCGAACTTTACACTTAATACATTGAATAAAAAAACTATTAGAATATCTTTTTTCTACCAATTTATTTGTTAGTCACATTATGGCTGGTCTATCTTAGTATTAATGCTAATATTCTGTGTACCTATAGTGAGGTTTCGCTATACGCGATAAAAGCTCTTCCAAAACTTTCTATTTTTTTCTACCAGTAGTTTTTTACGGATATTCATACGGGATACGGACTTAAGCGGGTGAAACCGCAGGGCGCAGCTAGTATTCCATAGTTAAACTATGAAGGGATTTTACAATTTGGGCTCGAAGGACTTTTCAAAAAAACGTAAAAAAAGAGACAAAAAATGTAGCATTTTTAGAATAACATTGTTATTGTTAGCTGGCTAGATGGATTATATTGCGTTTATACCGTGTAATAAAAACCTTACTATTTCAAATCTACTCATAATTATGTATAAAATATTTAAAGTTCAAAAAATAAATTGTATATAACACTTAAAGTAAGTTATAATTGTTTTCTTTTTTATATGTTCTACGCGACTTGTTATATTGTTGATAAGCCAATACGAAATTTTTCATCGGCGCACCCAACGCTCGCAGACGCAGAAGCTGCAGCACATCTCGGTGCTGGACGGGCGCGTGTACCTGCCGCTGTGGGGCGCCAGCAGCGTGGTGTCGGCGACGCGCGCCGAGCGCAGCGCGCGCCCCGCCCTCGAGCTGCGCGACCGGCCCACGTCCGTGCTGGTCTTCCACAGACAGAGGCAACCCACAGGTAACAATCTAATTAAATTAACAGGTAATTTCCTTAGTATTTCATAGACGGTATTTTTATTATATCTTGTTTTATCCTACCGTAGCACAACATCCGTGCGCCGTGAACAAAGGCGGGTGCGCGCACCTGTGCATCACTGCGTACCGTAACGGCACGGCACACGCGGAGTGCTTGTGCAAGCACGGCTACCGCCTCGTCGGCCACGGGGACTGCGAACGTGAGTGTTTTGCTTTAAATGAATAAAATGTTTTAGAACTTGTCTTGTTGTTTTTGCTCTCATTAAATATTGGGGATAGAGTATCGTGTATCGGTACGGCTTTTCCGTCTAATATATCTGTTATGGATGCGTTCTATAACCAGCTCTCTTTTTAGTCTACACTAATGATCTGCCAAATAAAAGTGTTGTAAATGGAAAAATCTACCCACACGCAGATGATACGGCGATAGTGTTGAGTGGGAATTCCTAGATTTCGGTATTTAACATGGTTTAGTTAAGTTTTTCCGCATTTTCTAATTGGTTTATAACTAAGCTCCACACTTTGAATATTAAAAAAATCGACTACATGTGCTTTTCAACTATTATATAAACACTCCTAAACAATCTTAATCTCTAGCAATGTGACAAAACAGATAATTAAAATTAATACAAAATATATCGGAATCATATTAGATCACCGCTTATCATACCATTCACACAATAACATTATGTATGAAAGCACACGGAAACTCATCTGGATTTTTAAATCTTTGAAACATATTACTTCACATAATTTTAGGAATCAAATATACAAGTCGCCGGTACAATCTATCTTAGCTTAAGTAGCCCTGTCTTAAACAAGACTAAAATCATGGAAGTAGAGCGTAGAGTACGACCATTTATAGATTAAATCGTAACGACGTAAAAAAGTGATCATAAACTGGATAAAAACACAAACATAAAAACAACAATAACTTATAATTTTTTTTATTTTATTTAAGTTCTGTATTGTAACATCCAAAATGTATAACTTTGATTACAAACACACATACACAGTCATACACTTCAATTTGTAATGGGGTTTCAGGTGTGGAGGTGGACGAGTGGCTGCTGGTGTGCCGCGGGTCCCCGCCCCTTGTGCAGAGCGTGCGCGTGCGCGAGGCGCGCGGGGCCGGCGGGGACGGCGGGGGCGGCGGGGACGGCGGGGGCGAGCCGGCCGCGCCCGCCGCGCACGCCGCGCGACCCACCGCCGCCGACGTCGACTTCGCCACCAACATGCTTTACTACTGTGACGTGCACAGGTAACATTACTTATTATGTCTTCAAACATATTTCCAGACATTTTATTTTACATAGTGAAAAAAGAAACAGTTACAAACTAACAAAATATTAACCGAAGTATACCTACAATCTGGTAGGTATGTTCCAGAAAAATCGAGCACATGCATTTTATACCTTCTGAATAGCGTATTTTGTTTTTTTAAGTAAGCGAGGACCATATACAGTATCTTATTTCTATTATCCATAATTAAATTTAAGAGAATTAATGTCTCACCTTACTTCATAGTTTATATAACGCTTTCATCGATACAGAACCTTAATAATTTCGACAAATATGATTCGAAGTAGGTTGCGAACTTCATTGACACGTTGTAAGACCGCTCACACATTGGCACTATGCTGGGCTTCGGGCTAAGCATATTAACCCAAGTTTTTTTTAGATATGAAATAGTTCGTCAGAAATTCGACGGTAGTGGTCGGGAAGTGTTCATCGGTGAAGACGTAGACAATTGTGAAGGCTTGGCTGTCGACTGGATAGGTAAGTTAAATTTATGATATTTATGGTGGTACATACATAACTATTGGTTATTAATAATTGGTATGTCTTACATAAATAAAATATCAATGCCACAAATATTAAAAATATTTCCTTTAGGTGTTTGTGACTTCACATCCGAACACAATTTTAAACAAACTTTCATGCTTATATACACTCGCGTTTAGTAATATAGCGAAAAAAATGATTAAAATAACGATGGTTGTCAGGGCGCAACCTGTACTGGACGGACGACGCGCTGGGCCGCATCAGCGTGGCGCGCCTGGACTGGCCGGCCGCGCGCGCCGCGCTCGTCGACGAGCGGGACTTCAACCCGCGCGCCATCGCGCTCGACCCGCCCAACGGGTCGGTGGATAAATATTTATGAAATTCAGCGTACACGATATAAATATACCCATACGCAATAATAAATAAGTGACACGTTACTATGAAATAATATTCGTTTATGCGTATGCGCATGCATATGCGTATACGTGTATGCGCATATGATATGATAATTAGCAATTTTGATATAATGTATTTCTGTTTTTGTCTTTAAAGAGTGATGTATTGGAGCGTGTGGGAAGGAGCAAGCGGGGGGCGCGGGCGCATCGAGGTGGCCAACATGGACGGCTCGCAGCGGCGCGTGCTGGTGGGCGCGGGACTGCACTGGCCCAACGGGCTCGTGCTGGACGCCGTGCGGCAGTATCTGTACTGGTGGGTGTGGGTGCGTGTTGTAGCGCGCTGCCAGGGATGAGACCACACTCGGCTGTCTGCCTACCACGTTATTTTATTTTATCACATTCACATTTCCAGGATACTATCACTGAAGAAGCAAACGTGTTTATGAAATACGGCTTTTAATGTTTTTAGTTTTGATAATGATTGTTTTTATCCTGACGAGATTATTGAATCCATTAATCATAATACCATTATCTATCCATTTTTATTTTTCCAATGCGCGACAGGACTCCATAACTATTTCATAAGCAAAAGAGTATTTGAACAGGTGTGACACGTACCTCAACAAGATCCAGCGGCTGCACGTGACGGCGTCGGGCGGCGCGGCGGCGGGCGCCGAGCCGCAGCTGGTGCTGGCCAGCACGCCGCAGGTGCCCATCTCCAAGCCGTACGGACTCGCCTTGTATAACGGTACATAAAGAGGCAACTTTATACTTTAGTTAATGTATGTGATTAAAATTATATATTAGTAGCTGCACGCTCCAGCTCCGCCCGGATAGCCATCTATCGTAATTGAAATAAGATAAACTTCCTATCTTTTAAGTTGGATCGAGCTGCACATGGTGTGCAAATTTGATTAAAATTGGTTGACTAGTTCAGGTGTCTATCGCGGGCAAACAACTTGACACGTAATTTATATATCTATTAAGATAGATTATACTTATAAATAGATTCGATTTAGAAAAAATGTGTTTTTACAACAATAATTAATTGTCAAAAAAAAAACGAAGTCGCCTTCTGTTTACGACCTACCGTCATTTGATTTTATATTTTTGTTCACGCGAATTGTGATATGCTTTGTCATCGTGTCGTCTTAGCGTTTGAATATTGCACACATCTATTACGATCTAAAATTTGAGTTGAAAATTAATAGAAACCTGTGTTATTGAAAGAAATATGTATATTGCTCATTGTTACCATTCAAGTTGAAGTAAATAAACAGAAAGTTCATATGTATGCAGTTTATCATTTAAATTGGTTAACAAAGAAAACATAGATGAAAGCCATCAGCGATATATAAAGAGGGAGTGTTGTTCACCTTCAAATTGTCACAACTAGACCAAATCCAATTAGGACCAAATGGTAGGCAACTTTAAAAAATACCATAAATCTCGTCATGAAAAGTTTAGAAGTATCAAACACAAATAAATACAGTCAAATTGATAACCTCCTCTTTTTTGAAATTCATATTAAAATTTTGCCACACATAGATAATTAAAAGCATACAATAATTTATTTGATGTTGATTAAATTGTACACCTACTGGTAGTTTTTTTTTTATTCTTTAACTGAGGTAGTGCCATTGGAATTGAACGTGTATATACCAAATTGTATACCTGCTATTGGTTGCAACTTCTTTCCGAACCGGTGGTAATTGGTAAGACTATGTTAGAGCGATTTAAAAGAGTTCTTCCACCTCTAATATTAAACCAAGTCATTGAAGGTTTCTTTTATGTAGGTATATTGTCTATCTGTTTATTAATCTATTATGTTTTATTTTAATTCCTTTTTTATTTATTGATATAAATCTAACTAATCTAATTTTATGTATTTATATAATTAATATTTGAATACGTCTGCCGCTCCAACTGTCACAAAGAGGGGCCACTGAAATTGATTTCAGCTGCGTAGGCTGAGTGGCTACCCGATTTTAAACGATTTTTAAATAAATTTATGTTTTCTTGTTTTTTTGTGCTGTTTTGTTTTCATTGTTGTTTCGTGTTGTCTTTATTGTTTTGTTTAAATTGTAATTTTGTGGAGTAAAATGAATGTTTCTTTCTTTCCTTCTTTCTAAGTAAAAAAAGTATTTAAATATTATTTATTTGTATATTTATGTGATATTATATAACTTGCTGGCAGGTGATGTTATGTGGAGCGAGCACGGCACGGGCTGGGTGCGGCGGCTGGAGCGCGGCGCGGTGCGGCCCGTGCGCCAGTTCCCGCCGCCACTCTACGACATACGCCTCGTCTCAAAGAACTTACGGGAAAGCCGTTAGTTATTCTATTATAGTTATAAGTAATTGACGATTTCAGATTCACAAAACAGTGAATATTAGAATCGAAATGAGCTGAAAATTATTATTATTTTTATTTATTTAGTATTTTGGAGCAATGTAGCAAATATACAAAATATCTGACTGTTCCCTAAGCAAAAATGCAGTAATAATGTAAGTTCTTGTTATAATTGTATTTTTAACTGTTGGTCAGGTGGCAACGCGTGCTCGTTCGCGAACGGCGGGTGCATGGAGGTGTGCCTGGCGCGCGGGGCGGGTGCGGGTGCGGCGGTGGCGGGGGCGGGAGAGGCGGGGCGCACGTGCGCGTGCGGCGCGGGGCGCGCGCTGGCGGCGGACGGCCGCTCGTGCGTCAACCGCACCGCCGCCGAACCGCCGCGCTGCCCGCCCGACCACTTCCACTGCGGCCGGGGGTTAGTTCGCCGAAACTTTTCATTTATGTGCATTGCTTCTATAGAGGCCATCGATATCGATATGTATATATATATTATTGTAAAACAGTAGAAACATGTACATTAAATATATATTTAAATATATTGAAGACTGAAAATCAGCGCTTTTTGGGGGTTACAGCCCGGCAGCATAGGTGAGTCTGTCCCGATTGTCATGTTAATTTTTTCTATTGTTTTCTTTCTTTCATATTTAATGTACATGCTTTATTTGTATACGCTAATCTCCAGATCTTCTGGACGGATTTGAATAAAAGTATTATTGTTGTATAAATATACAGTATGGGCAACATATTGGCCATAATTTATTTTGTAAACTGGAGCACCTGATGCAGACCGCAACGTACCACCTAAACTATAAGAGACTTAAAAATTTCGATAACCGATACTGTTACACTGTGGTGAGCATTTTCTGCTGAGAGTATGAATTTCAAGATCTGAAACGCCTAAATCTCAAGTGCCTATCTACGCACAAAGTGGCGGACACCAGCTAGTTTAAAATAATTTGCACTATTAAAAACATTTAGTGGTTTTTAGCTAGAGCGTGTGTTTATACAGTTACAGCGTGTATCTTTTTAAATTGAATGACGAACGATGTGTTTTGCGACATAGACGTTGTATTGACGGATCGCTGGTGTGCGACGGTGACGCAGACTGCCCAGATGGCTCCGACGAGGATTCTACGCCTGGTGGCCCCTGTGGTGAGAATAACTCAACTTTCTCATTCGACATCATCATGTCAACATCTGTCATGTCTGTATTTGTTTTAAATTACTGAGGTCCTATAAGCTGATTTCAATTAAAACAGTTTTTTACTTGAAATTTAAACTTCTAAATACTAATAATAATGAAACATTTTATATTTCCCAGCTAATGTGACTTGCAATGAGGACCAATACATGCAATGTGACACTAACCGCTGCATTCCCAAAAGCTGGGTCTGCGATGGACTTAAAGGTCAGTTTAAAGTAAATCGTGTTTAGAAACTGGATTACTTAAATAATTTTACCTAAATGTCTTTATGCTCTTTTATCTGTTATCGTTATATATCATTCACAAGATGTGTATCATGACTAGCAACACTTGACAAATAAAAATTTGGACAGAACTATTATGATGAGTGAGCTGTAATAAAAGCTAAGGTGCGTGTGCGCAGACTGCCGCGACGGGTCGGACGAGAGCGGAGCGTGGTGCGCGCGCGTGGTGTGCGGCGCGGAGCAGTTCGCGTGCGCGCGCTCGCGCCGCTGCCTGCCCGCCGCCTGGCGCTGCGACGGCGACGCCGACTGCGGGCCCAATGACGACAGCGACGAGGCCGATTGTGGTAGGAAAGAAGAAAGAAAGAAAATACATTTATTTCGATGAAAAATAAAAAGAAAATATTTTTTTATACCAATACCAGCAAAATGGCAGGCGATGCTCTTAAGTAAAAAAAGGACAAAAAAAGTATATGCCACTGCTAGTCCTTCAAGTGTACATCCTGTACTCTGCCGGCAGACTCGGCGTCGTGCACGGGCGTGATGTTCAAGTGCACGAACGGTGCGTGCGTGCCGTGGGAGTACTACTGCGACGGGCACGCGGACTGCGGCGACGCTTCGGACGAGGTGGCGTGCCGCTCGCCCGCGCGCGCCTCCCCGCGCCCGCGCCCCCCCTCCGCCACGCCCTCCACCGCGCCCTCCGCCGCGCCCTCCGCTGCGCCCTCCACCGACCGTGCGCCGCACCGCCCGCATTCGCACTAGTGAGCGTTAATATATTTGATCACTTTGTTTTACATCTACTCATTTATGGCGTAGCGCAGCGAAGCTTTTGTTGAAATTCATTAATATTTGTAATTACGATTAATTTCAGCCACTATCACGACTCAGATCGCGGAGGACTGTGTGAAGAGCACGAATATCAATGTACTAATATGGAATGCATTAGAAAAGTGAGTTAATATGACATACTTTTTTTTTCTTATATTATGATCGTTATGAAAATATCTCTATTAATCACACGTATAATTTGCAGGAATTCAGATGTGATTCACGTGTAGACTGTCTGGACGGGTCGGACGAGACGGACTGCGGCACACTTACTACTCCACCGACGAGCACGAGCACTGCACGCAGCAGCACGGCGGCGGCGGAGGGGGGCGCGGGCGGCGCGGGCGGGTGCGACTGGCCCGCGCTGCGCTGCGACAACGGGACGCGCTGCGTGCCGCTAACGGAGCTATGCGACGGGGTCACGGACTGTGCCGATGGCGCCGATGAGGCGGATCGCTGTGGTTAGTAATATCGGACGCCGCAGTCATTCTTTATTTTATTTATTACTAGCTGTGACCCGCGGTTGAAACCGCGTAAGTCCGTATCCCGTAGGAATATCGGTATAAAAGTGCCTATGTGTTATTTCAGTTGTCCAGTTATCTACGAAGCAAATTTCATTGCAATTGGTTCAGTAGTTTTTGCGTGAAAGAGTAACAGACGCACATATACATATGCATCCATCCTCACAAACTTTCGCATTTATAGTATTATTATTCGCCATAATAAATTGGGACTACTCAAACGCCTCCTATTTGTTAAAAAAAGTAAGTTTAAGTCGATAAAACACGAATAAAACACGAATATGACATTTTCTAAAAAAGATTCCTAGCTAGATCGCCCCCGAAACCCCCTATATACTAAATTTCATGATAATCGTTGGAGCCGATTCCGAGATTACAATTATATATATATATATATATATATATATATATATATATATATATGGCTCGTTTAAAGGTATAAGATATATACAAGAATTGCTACAAGTTTTGGCTAGGCCTCCTATTATTTGCTCACCGTCTTCGACTCGAATAATAATTACTTTATTATTCGATTAATAGTCGCAATGCGGCTTCTCATACTTTTGACGATGAATTAACTATCAGCACAACGTGTGTAGAGGTATGTAACCATAGACCTGTGCGTGCCCAGGCGAGCCCATGTGCGCGGTGTCGGGCTGCTCGCACGCGTGCCACCCCACCCCCAGCGGGCCGGCGTGCTCGTGCCCCGCGCCGCTGCACCTGCAGCGCGACCGCCTCACGTGCCGCGCCGCCCACGTGTGCGCCGACTGGGGCGTCTGCAGCCAGGTGACTGCGATGTTTGCGAATGTTACTTGCTAGGAGAGAAAAATTGAGACCGAGAGGGAGAAAGAGAAATCGTTATTTTCATTTTTATGCTTATGCGTTAAAAACAAAACATACACTTTACCTAAAAATATATGTTTAGACATGTCAACCGCAAAAGAACCGCTACCGCTGCACATGCTACGAAGGGTATCGACTCGCCGATGACGGTTTCACTTGCAAAAGTACAGGTAATATAAACACTTCGTCAATTATTATCGATGTATATATAAAGAATCGAAATAAATTATTAAAAAAAAAAGAAGGTTGGGAACATGCGACTTTAGCATAGGTATAAAGCTATGTGTACGTGCGTGTGGTGTGCGCAGAGGCGACGGGCGGCGTGCTGGTGTTCAGCAACCGGCACGAGGTGCGCGCCGTGGAGCTGGGCTCGCTGGCGTCGCGCGCGCTCGTGTCGTCGCTCAAGAACACCATCGCGCTGGACTGGCGCCGCGCCGCCGGCCGCGTGCAGCTCTACTGGACCGACGTCGTCGACGACAACATCTACCAGGGCACCATCGTCGACAACGGTCAGCGCCTTCCCATAAACAAATATCACCCTACATCATTCAATATGTATCCTCGACAGTTCGAAAGACGTATGCAATAATAGAAGTATGTTCGAAAGTTATCACTGTTAATCAGACGGCTGATGAAGCTGAAAAAGATTTGGTTTACCTTAGTGACATTGCTCGGTTGTGGCCGATAAAATATACAATATTTATATTTGACAATGATTTTTGATTATCGAATAAATTATTATTTAGTCGAAAGTTTTCGAGTCAGAGAAGCCTTTATATAATTTTAAAACACTTCTGCTCTTTTAATAGGTTAAAAAATATAATAATAATTATAATTAAATAATGCAGTCGCCATCGAATCAAAGCCGACGTCATTAGTCCATTCAGATGTATATTAAAGTGTATATAATATTCTATGGTTCAGATACACTAAACTTTTCACCATTATTAATTTGCTTATACATATATATCCAATGTTGTTTATTCCTTGACAATAATAACTAAATTTCAGCTCTAACCGACATAAAAGTGGTAGTACAACAAGGATTGTCGACTGCGGAAGGCCTAGCTGTGGACTGGATCGCTGGCAATTTGTACTGGGTGGAGAGCAGTCTGCATCAGATTGAGGTGAAACGAGAATTCATTGCGATTTATTTATATTTTTATAATCTTGCTCCGTAGCCGTGACCATGATCGTGGACAAAATCATAGTCACAATCGGACAACATTCAATTCTAAGCGTTGTATTTTATGATAATATAATAAGCGATGTATTTTGTGATAATATAATAAATGGATAGATAATGGGTGAGTGTCTGGTGATCTGCATTACAAGCTATTGCCTATCGCAGACACCAATCCTCTCTATTTTTCTTAAATGTATTTTTTTGTAACTGTAGTTGTAAGTTTGAAGAAAATAAATATTATTATAACATTCACGCTTATATTTCAAAATAATAATCGGTCATAAATAATAGTTATAATGGTTTTAGCTGTGGATTAGTACTACCGTTTCCATTCATTTAATATAATTTCTATGGTACGTAACAAATAGAACCAATGACTTGCAGGTCGCTCGAGCGGACGGTCAGTACCGTCGCACGTTGATTGCAGGCGACATCGATAGCCCTCGCGCTATCGCACTCGACCCTAGAAAAGGTAATAATTGTCATTATTGAATCGAAGATTTTACTTGTAATAACTCTTTTTGTATTTGTTTATTTGCTTTATAATAATTTGAAATTGATATTTTACTTTATAAAATTAAGTGGCTACGAGGCCATCTACTAGACTAGACTAGAGTAAACTAGACTAAATCATAATTGCTTAACGTCTGCTTAGACATTGAGCGTTTTTGGAAATTCAAGGAAATATCACATACACGTTGAAATTCTTTGAAGTTAGAGATATGTAATTAAATTAATGGGTTACCGATTAAAAATTTGATGATCATTTCAAAGTAAAAGTAGCAGAACGCCATAAAGCCATGTCATTTCTGGAAATTGGGTGTAACGGGACGATTATTGTAACAACGCAAGTCACACGAAGTGAAAGCGGGAAAGCGTCGGCATGTACGGAGAGTGTCGTTGGCAGGCTTCCTGTTCTGGAGCGACTGGGAGCAGAGCGCGCCGCGCATCGAGCGCGCCACGCTGGCGGGGCGCGCGCGCCAGCGCGTCGTGCGCGTGGACGCGCTGGCGGCCGGCGCCTGGCCCAACGGCATCGCGCTCGACCACCGCGCCGAGCGCCTCTACTGGATAGACGCCAGGTGCGCGCCAGGGCCCGCCGTGTGTGCGCGTCGCAGGGCCTACGAGTGGATTCATTGTCATTCATTTCATTCTGTATTTTGACCATTCGAAAGCGCTTCTAAAATAAGTAGGATTGCATAAGTTAATGTTTGACATTGTATTTATTTATTTACTTATTTGTCATTCTCTTATAGAATTTAAAAATCATCTCATTCTTGTATGTCATAAATTTTTATTCCACCGTATGTGCCGTATGTGATCACATCATTTTTCGTTTTGATTTATTTTCTCTTAAAATATCTTATACCTTTAAACGAGCAATTCTTGTATATATATATATATATATAATTGGAATTTCGGAATCTGCTCCAACGATTTTCATGAAATTTAGTATATAGGGGGTTTCGGGGGCGATAAATCGATCTAGCTAGGAATCTTTTTTAGAAAATGTCATATTCGTGTTTTATCGACTTAAAATTATCGACTCTTCCTGACATCTATTGGCGAATAGTAATACTAATACTATTTTTTGACGAATGATTAAAGTTCCAGCAGATGGCGTTGTTAAGCAACGAAGTCAATGAGTGTTTGCTTTGAGGTTAGACTAATTGTTTATA
>NC_052127.1:6674579-6679953 GCF_012273895.1 Zerene cesonia
CCACGCTCGCTGTAAAGTGTTCGAAACATCGGGTTAATAATATAATGAAT
Organism: Zerene cesonia; assembly: GCF_012273895.1. Classification (NCBI taxonomy): domain Eukaryota; kingdom Metazoa; phylum Arthropoda; class Insecta; order Lepidoptera; family Pieridae; genus Zerene; species Zerene cesonia. The sequence continues at coordinate 6,674,630 of NC_052127.1, forward strand.
AAATTGCGTTTAAAATCCGTTAAAAAGTTTTTAATTTCTAATTATTTTTCACCAAGCCATTGAGAAATGGGAAGCTACTGCACATAAACACACATATACAATCATACGATATGTATTTACATCATACACATAAAATACACACACCGACTCAGCTAACTCTAATTGTAGCTTTATAAAAATAAATCCTGTCCTATCCTACGAATCCTACTAATATTATAAATGCGAATGTTTGCAATGTGTGTGTTTTTGTTGCTCTTTCACGCAAAACGATCTCTTTTTTAAGATCGTGGATTTCTCAAATGGCAAGGGAAAGCATTTTTTCAGACCTCTACCATTAGAATTTAGAACATAATAGGTTTTAAAAGTGAAACAATTAGCAGCTGGGTTTTTTTTATTCATTTCAAAATAGTCCAATTTAAACCTTTAATTTATGAATCATAGTATGAGATTAAGTTGATGAGATTAATTACAAATAATTTATATTACATATCCATATTTTACCCCTTTAGATAAATCATTGTCAGAAATGAACAACGACTACAGAAATGTCAAGACCTTTAGTTTTTACGTTACGCTTATTGAGAATTGATCTCATCCTTTCACAGCTGCCAGCGTCGACAAGGATTTTTCACTCTTAGCGTTGCAACGGAAGATAACTACGTTGTTACATTTACAACATCTTAGAACAGATGTCGACAAAGGAAGGAATCCCACTAAAAGCATTTCATGTAAAATGTTGCCAAGACGATCACATTGGTTTGGTCTGTAAAAAAGATTTCATGTAGAGCCAGCCTTCTGAACCTACACGGACTAATTCTATCGACCGTAACTTCACAAATTCTACATATCAATACAAATGTAATGGCGTATGTATGGTGTTTCATATTTTAATTTTAACCTAATTATCTCCTCATGTGAACTATTCAGCGAGCCCTTTACGTTAAGAAGGCTTCACATAATACTATTGTACTGAAGAAAATGGAAAAGGATTTAATAGGTATGAATAGTTTATTTTTTTACGGCGAGAATGGACCCAACCGTGCTCGTTATTGTGGTACGATGAAACTTCGTTGAACGATACTAGCTATTCTAATAATATTCGATAGATTCGAAACATAACACAGTATTAAATCATTATGTGGTTTCTAACATCGGTTAACGATTTTAGAGCTTCTGAATCGATTAAGTTAGGTTTTGTGGATTAAATTCACCAGATTTAAAAATACGTAACTGTAAAATGATATTTATCGGTCACTGAAACCTTAAAGGAAACTTATTTCCTAAGAGGTCCTTGCCCGGATGCGACCCACTCTTACCAGCGCACTCAAATTACCAAGCAAGCCCTAAATATAACCAGCTGGCATTTTATAAGTAAACGAAACTGTAGGTATCTACGTAAGGGAATACAAAATAAAATATTCTAAAGCATAAAGATACACTGTAGACATATTTATGTCATAGTTCATTTTTCTTGTATTACCTATTGCTCAATATTCACAATTTAATAAATCATTAAACAACAATTTTAAAAATCGGAGGAAACAACAACAACTATTATTTGCCTAATATATTTTTAAATATTCTAAAAAAGTATTATTTGAGTACAAACGGACAAGCCGAAACTGCAATGTAAGTCTACCTACATAAAGAAATGAGATAGCTCGTTAAACTGTAGGATCACGGAAATCGGTGTTGTTCTAATTATTTTATCAAAGACGTTGCGTAGTTTTAAAATCTTAAATTAATAAATAAAAGTAAAAGAAAATAATATATGGTTATATTTTGTTATCAAGTTGAGTAGCTACCTACATTGCATTTGGTTAGTTAATTCAGATTTTAAAATAATAAATTGAGAGAAGTCTCGAACACAGCTACGTTACCAGCTAGCATGATTTACACGAGACGATGATCTGATACAAGCAAGATTGGAGAATGCTGTAACGTAATGTACCTATTGATCAGTTGACGTCTTGCATTGCAAATGAAATGCACTATTTATTCATTTCCAACTTTACGTTCGGCTGACTATTTGATATGACATTTCAAAAATTATTTTTGTTCACCTGTAGCTCTAGAATTTTTTACAATTGTGAAATTTCAAGAATTTGAAATTGAAAACAAAAGTGCCGCTCCTTATTGCGGAGCCTTGGAGCTCACCAGTCGCCCACGTGGTGGCGAAACACTATGCACTTGCGATAGATACTTATATATGCGACTCTACAATGGTTTGGTGCGTAATGTATTTTGAAAATTCTGTAAGGGTGGGTTGATCAAAAACATGAAATCTGTTTAAACGTATGAATTTTAATCCATCTCATACATATTACTTTAGGTATGTTTTGTAAGTAACGAGCATCAGTAAGCAGCAATGTCGCGAGCTCAGCGAGATAACCGTTATCTGCAGGGGACAAAGGCGACCACACTGATGTTTTAAACCACATATTTTTAAGTTATTGTATTGCACCCACGCAACATTTTTTGCAATTTCTTTGATTTCTTTAAGAATACTGTGCCAAAATCATAATGAATTACTTTCAATTGTCTAATACTGTTGGCTAGAAATGATATAAATTTATATACAATGATATTTGGGATCAAAATAGAGTTACAAGAATTGCTTATATAAGAAAAGTCAGCTCAGTATAGAAGTCTTCTAAAGAACATTAGGTATAAATGAAATCTATAGTTTTTACTCTTGTTGGTTACTATACGTTGCCCTTTCGGACATTCACCGTGTAAATAGATATGTATCATGATCGTGATTCATGATAGGCCTCGAATGTATCTACGTACATTTGTGAAGCACTTGTTTGCTGATCTGTCGGGCAGCAAGGAGAGTGTCGAGTTGCGTCTACGGCAAGAGGGAGGTGCGGAGGTGGGGAGGTGGGGGGAGCGCACAAGGAGGGAGCACGAGGTGCGCAGGAAGCACTAACGAGCTCAAGTGGCGTGCGCGCGCCCAACCTTTATGCACTGCGCTGTGCATTGACGTAGCCTTTTACTAATTTGGGCTCACTGCGTTTTAAAAATCAATTAATTACTCAATAGAATGTACGAATACGACATGACAAACTCTGTGAAAACATAACAGCACTTTTCAGTCCCCACATACTTGTTGTAAGTTTCATTAATAGTTGGCTGATTTTGTAGGATGAAAACGTGTATCTCGCGACGCCGGCTCCCAGTTACCACAAACAGATGTGAATCATAAACGTAGGCTGTTTACACCACGCGCACGATTGCTTCCCACAAGATATTAACCATAATCGTCTGTAGCCCAGATTATGATACAAATTATTTTAAAATTAATTTGGAATTACAAATATGCAATGTCGGAGAAAAGAAAAAGTATCATTAGAGTAAATAAATTAAGCATAATATTGTCGTCGCTTGCTACCACACCTACATTTTTAAAATAGTTCTATTGATACACGTTGCAGTGTATATATCCCACAAAACAAATTCGGCTAGTTATGCAGTCTTTTGCTTTTACTTATTTTCACTAAACGTGCGTATCTGCCGCTCGTGAGGGGATGAGCTAATGCCAATCTAGTAGCTCCTGCAGATGTGTAAGTCATATCTACAACTAGATACGATACAATTACACAGCGCCTCTCTTTATCGCCGCTCGATAAGGGCATGTTACTCGCCCGAGGAAAGTTCCACTTATTTTGAATATATAACACTGAGACTATTATAATCGTTATTTATTGTTTAACGCAGAAGTTTCTTCCTGGCTCTACTGTGTAGAAACTGTCTTCCGGTTGTAGGTAAATGACCAATTTTGTTATTTGACGATTTAAAAGCACTTGTAAAGACAGTCTAGTGACAAGGTTTTTTGAGTTAGGTTACTTTTGATTTTGATGATTCTCTTTCAAATTTGGTCTAGTTCTTACAATTTGAGGGCGGATTAGTTTTTTTGTTATGAATAAATATGAAGTGATCAAGTTAACTCCTCTATCTCACAATAAGCATCACTAACAAAGCTCAATGCTTTTTTATAATGCTTTCTATGTCATGTCTGAAATCAATCTACAACAAATTTTCAAACGATCAGCTCGTGGCTTTACTCAATATCGCGATATGCTAGCTATCTATGTTTGGGTCATATTTTAATCTAATCAGTTAATTCTGACGAATAATGAAGCGCATCTTCATTCTATCTTTCGCATTTGTAATGTTGTAGGATGGTAGAACGTTAATTAGAATAGAGATTTAATTAAAACATTGTTCTTTTCAATAATGTAACTCAATCATGTACAAGAAATAACATCTTATTGGAATTACGTTGTTGATAGTTATATGGATAGTTAATCATTTCATGTGTGATTTTAAAAATAATTAAAGAGCGTTCGTTTCGTTCTGTCTGTTCCTTTACGTAAAATTGGATTCAACGTAGTCTGCAGAGCTGAGAGCTCGTCAGCACGGTCCCAATGCGACTTATCCCGATGGACGATTTATTTCCAGCTGAGTCAAGATAATCAATAATCATACTTAATGAGCCCCAGACAAGATGCTGGCCAATCTATACGGGTCTAGTCTACCCGGCGGAGCACGTTTAATTAAATTATATCGGAGAGTGTTTTATTTTTTTTCCAAATCGTAGGTTAGTACACATTTCATCGATGTGTTGTATCGGATATTCTTACGACACATATTTCTGTTTGGGTTGGCGCTACTTTGCTGAATAATGTTTAGATGCCAATCAGCTAGTATTTTGCACAATACTATTGGATGATCTGATTAAGTTTTCTTTGTGTCCTTTTTTACATTTCCTTTGTACAAAAATGATACCATATGAGTTCATATCTTGAATATATACCTAAAATTTTAAAATAGTTCTATTGATACACAATAATTAGACTACAGGCCCATATAGAAAAAATTACGGGTCATTTGAACCACCAGGTGACCTATCTAGAACGATATAAGGGCATAAAATAATAAGATTCAGCACTATGCCGTCACTTGTAAGCTGTCCAACTGAGTGCAGGTGAGAATCCAAAAGTACAGGTAGAGTGAGTACATTTTGGTCACATATTTTTGTACGGCATTCTTACCACCGATAAGATCCATTAAAAATAATAAGAAAACGCGCAGTGCCGTAAAAAAATGGTGCGCCACAAAGTCGGATTTATTTTTTATTTTCCGACATTTACCGGGGTAAATTTGGTCATTTGATTTTGTACGGCATCTGCGTCATACTATTTAAAAACTGCTTCTAATCCATTATTCCGCAACGCCGTACGAAAATCATGCGACAAGGGGAGTAAATAGACGGTTGCAATCCCCTCTCTTTCCGTAGTCCAGGGGGTGATTTGAAAAAG
>NC_052127.1:6680953-6693508 GCF_012273895.1 Zerene cesonia
TGGCATTCAGGTTTTTGGCATCTTAGGTCGTACCTAGTAATGGTTATTTTTGAACGTCGTAAGTAGTTGAAAAAAGACGATAACATAGCAAGTATGAGAATCTGTAAGTAAATAATGAGTTGGATATATTATTAGACCTTGCAGTTATATTTGTTCGAGTTATCTAATGTAGCATTTAAATTGGTTATAATTAACATCAGCAATAAGAAACAAGCAATTATTATTCAATGTGCGTGTTGTCAACGTAATCTTTTATAGCAGTCTTATTGACGAGTATAAAAACGATACATTATTGATGAGTAGTTTATGTACATTTTTGTGTGGCGGCGACACATTCATTAAAACTCTTTTTCTTCAATTATGAACTTGTCTGTTTTTTTTTGTACAACTTATTAATTACTCTTAATAAAAATCCCGAAATAGACAACTAGGTTAACAATCCCTTTTTGTAACAAAATTGCAAAGCTTGCAAAAAGATGGGTCGCGAGTGGAGCGGCGGTCGCCCGCGCAGCGCCCCGGCTCCGGGGACCGGTCGCGCGATGGTACAGGTTCCTGCTAGTCGCGCCGCAAGCGTGTTGCCTGTTTTTGTCTAATTATGTGCAGACGCCATCTTTCGCCTCTATGCGTCCTTCAACGTTCATCAAAATCAGTAACTGAACAGTGGAGTTTCCCTTGTATTATTAACGGTGTATTTCCGATTGATATAAAATTATATTATTAATAAAGTAGTTTAATAAAACTTCCTTGAAATTAAGACTGATTATAATTCTAATATAATTTAACTTACTGATACCTGATTTCACTAGCTTAATATATAATTTAAAAAACTTTTAGTTTACTTCAAAATGTCGAACATTCACACACACCTATTAAAGGAATATATCAGACTTCATCTTGCATCGACCACCTAAACTATAAGAGATAAAAAATTGCAACATATGATGAGCTTTTTCTGCTCAGAGTATAAATTTGAAGATTTGGATGATGACCTGACATGGAACTGTAAGAACCCAGATACAGTATAATACATACTGATATATCCTACTATCCTATCCTATCCTATTAATATAATAAATGCGAAAGTTTGTAAGAATGTGTGTGTGTTTGTTACTCTTTCACGCAAAAACTACTGAACTGATTGCAATGAAATTTGGTACGTAGACAGCTGGACAACTGGCATAACATATAGGCACTTTTTATCCCGATATTCTTACGGGACTCACGCGGGTGAAACCGCGGGGCGCAGCTAGTATTATGTATCAGTGTAATATGTATCTAGGAATGACGTCTCAGCAAAAGTTGTTTAGTCGGATGGTCATTTTGTTTCGACTTATAGTAATTGAGATAATAATAATAATAATAAACTCTTTATTGTACACCAAGAAAAATAATACAAAAGAAACACAGCAACAATAGGATTATTGTACACAAGGCGGTCTTATCACGAACAAGTAATCTCTACCAGACAACCTGTGATGTAGGAAAATGCTGAGAGAGTGTAATTTTGGAGAGATCTGAATCATTTGATGATAAAATCAACATTTGCGGAAATTTAGTTTTTCCTCCAGTTTGTTCACTTTCAAAGCTCGCGCGTATTTTTAGCTTTATTAATATTTTTTTATTATTTTCATAATTATATCGCAGAACAGAAACAATTTATCTTAATATTTTAATATATGAATAATTTGAGATGTGGTCTAGAATAGAGCGCGCTTACCGATGAGGTGCCCCTTCACTCTTCTCTTGGAGATGCGTAATTGACAACTACTACTAGAAGTTAAATTAAAACTTATATATTTAATTTTAATTTTGATAGTCTATTTCCACGTTTTTTTTTAGTTAAAATCTGTAAAAAGTGATAAAAACGAAAACATTTTCCTGCCCATCCCCATAAGAAGAGCCCAGATAAACGGGAAAGGTACCAATATCATTATGTTTTTCCTACAATTATTGATTAACAAAAACTTTTGATTAGGTATCCAATTAAAAGAACATAAAAATAAAATGTACACACAGTTGTACATTGTAAAATATAGAAAAATCTGTTAAATAGCAAAAATTAAAAAAATTGACATCTGTAAAACAGAACACAATGTGCCAGCGCAACAGGTTTGCCCTTAACAACTTACATTTTTTTAGTTTATAAGTTTTTTTGTTTCAATGGGGCTGACATAAACAATAGTTTAAGAGCCCTCTAAATAAATAATTTAAAAAAAACTTAAATTTTGAACTAACATGTTTTTGATAAACATTTTCTAACATATAATAGCTAATAACCCTCATAGGAGGCCCGTGTCCCAGCAGTGGGCACATATATGGGCTGATGATGTTGATAAAATAGCTAATTAATACAGAGTCGCAATGGTTGGACAAGTGCAAAGAATAAAATGTGATAAATGAAATTTTGAAATTGTGATTGTTCACACAATGTAGGTTTATGCTCTAGGTATATACCTCTACACTTGAGGCCAGGTCTCTACTAATACAGTAGACTAGTAAACATGCATATAAAGAGATATATTTAACATTTGCTTTATAATATGGTGAGCAGGATACATGTTTATAAATGTTCAAGAGTTTTATAAAAAAAATTACTAACCTAAGTACATAAGTACTGTAAAAATAAGCTTAATATTACATATCTTACAGAAGTAATATAAACATTTTACTTCACTTGGTAACACAAAATTTATTTAACTTCATCTATTCATCCTTTTTTTTTTTTCGTTCATTGATAAAAACAGTTTTTTCTTTCTCCTTCTCATCAATTTCTTCAATTTCCTATACTATAAATGATTCTTTTATGAACATAACCACCATGACATGCTTTTAATATTCTGCTAAAGCTTCTGGTTCATCACCTGATGAGTATACCGGAGCCATGCTGGTTAATTATTGGAACAACATGCAAAAAAAGTTGTCTTTTAATATGAATACTACTTTTTATATGAGTCAAAGTAGGCATGTTAAATGATATTATTTGACGCGTTTAAATAAAATTAAAATTTACAAGTATATTTATAAAGTAATATCTAATTTATTAGTTGAGTTTTCAGTATAAAATATATTAAGTACTTGATTGCGTTAATAAAAACGTTTTTTTTTTTTGCCAAATGTATGTAAGGACAGGACTTTTTATGGTGTATTTTAATATATTATATATCTAGAATAGGACATACCGGGTAGTACTGGGCTCGAAGCGAGCGAAGATGCCGCTAATATAAGAACAGCAAGGGGGCTTGCCATCCCAAGGGGCGGTAGCATATCTTCGGATTTATAATAGCTTCACTTTAAACATTGTGCCACACTCGTCAAACCTATTAAGAGATAGATTTGAATAATTCACAATAAATTTACAAAGCTCCTTCTTGGTATCGCAAATCTATTTTTTAATTAAATGAAATTTAATACAGTTTTTTTTATGTGACGCAATTACATTCACAAAACAGGATTTATTTGCAATAAATTATTCATTTTAATAACACATGACCGGCGTAATTAATAAATAAAGACCGTCTCTGCACTCAATACAAGAAAGCGGTAAGCTGCCTGAAAGCACAATAACAAGCTAGGCCTGTACCTACTAACACGAGAGTCGTTTCCTGTTTCGATTCGGTCGATTTATAATAGTTTTCTAAAACTAAAGCGAAGATTAATTTCCATTCCAATCGTTGGAGTTGTTTCTATTAAAAGATGGAAATTATGCAGTCTAAGAAGTATGAGCATAAGAAATAAAATTGAACTTTAGGAAAATAATATATCTGGGTTAACATCTTATATTTAGTATGATGAGCGGCGTGCATGCTATTATCTAATAAAAATGAATAAATGAAATCATCTTCGGTTGAATTAATAAGGGATTAAGTTGGGTTATTCTATATCTGATATCATTGAAAACTTACCACTGGTAAGTGGTAAGTATGTATGTATATTCAAAGGCATGTTCTCTTGAGAAGTATGAAAATAAACATTATTTTTTTGTTACATTTCATATTGTGCAATAATTGTACCATGGTACAATACATTTTGTAAACAAACAAGTCGGTTCAGTTTTATATTCTTAGTACCAATTAGTAGATTGACTTTCAAGTTGAAAATTCAACCAATAAAATCGGTATTTAGCTAAAGAATAACCGGTTTTTTTTGCTGGCATCATTATACTTCGGAAAATTCAATTCATATTGACAGTCATAAATAACAAATGTCAATTTCATATTAAAACTGAATTCTGAAAGTACTTGACAAGAAGTACTTTTCTTTATTCAAAAAGCAAATAATTTCTAAACAGAAACATCTGATAGAACCTTCGTAGTATCTGAGTAAAAAGTATTTAAGTAAGTACTTATATAATGCGTTCAATGTGTTTGTATTTAAATTTTAATATTTGAATATTGAAATTATATAACTTGTTTAGGTTAGAATATTCCGTTTTGATTCTATTGTTATATATCGAAACTTCACGATTTACAGAGATGGGCGGCGACAGCCATGGCCACGGACCACCGTACACCATCCCTCATTATTCACAGTTCCAGATAAAGGGTATTCCTGAGCTTGAGGAAGTGCAAAAAGAACTCGCTAAAAGAGGCTTAAAGGATCCTTGGCTGAGGTAACAAAAACATTTCGTGTAAAATTTTTTACAAGCTGTAGCCCACGGTGACACTCGCTTGATAATCTGGTAAAAAGTAGCATATGTGCTAATCCAGCTGATTTCGCCTTACAACAAGGCCTAACAAACCACCTAACAAACGCCCATAGATTATTATATACATTTAGATTATAACATTAGTAAGATTGAAGCAAAATAGTATGTTATTGTCATAAAACTTTTTAGTAAAATGTTATTAAGAATAATATCTTATATTTACAGTAAGTAAGATAATATTTTTGTTATTTGTAGAAATGAAGCCTGGAGATATCACCCTGGCTTTGGGACTCGCTGGTTTAAGGCTCGCAAATTTTTCTTCCGAGGCCTGCCCATTGGTATCGGGCTCACCGTTGCCACTGTCGCCTATGACAAGCTCATTGGTGGAGACCAGCATGGTCATGGCCATGCTGAACATTAGATTGTGTACTTTCAAGTGTGTTAGTTAAATAAAAATCAATTATTTGGAATAAAATTCTTCATTTTACCACAAAATTAACTTTATGACCTAAATATGACAGTTTATACAAAACAGTATAAGACAGAGGTTTTCAGATGTTCACTGACACTGATGATCAGTCCGTACCAATCTATCACATTTAGCCTTAACCCTAAGGAAAAATTAGACTTATTAACACATGCTTTCGGGTTTCTTTGACATTCAATGATAAGTTCGAACACCAGCACAGTTCCACTTCAGTCTGTTTAGGGCACATAGTACACAAAGTTGGTTCAGGTGGAGCGTGGTTTGAGGTCCTCGAAGCATGGTCGCAGGTAGATGAAATTTTTCTTGGCTGGATTGTAATGCTCATGGCCCTTTAACATAAAGATAAATATGATTACATCTTAGAAACTTAGTGGGTGGCAAGAAATTAGGAGAGACATTGCGTGTATGGCAGGTTGCAGAGTGGGTCTCAAAATATTACAATTTGTGTTTTTCTATTATCTCTGCAAGCACTCTATGCCTTTTCCACTTGAAACTGGAAAAAAAAATTTAAAAGAAATATGACGAGTACCTTGGACCAGTCATAGCCCATGGCGTAGGCGAAAATCTGTCCGGTGTGGTTGAAGGCGCACTTGGTGAGCGGCTGCTCCAACATCTCAAAGGACTTGAGCTTGGTGCGCGCGTCCTTGTCCCAGAACGAGAACGAGCCGTCCGACCCCACCGTGGCCAGCGTGCCGTGCACCGGGTGGAACGCGATGTCGTTGACCGCGTATATGTCCTGCAACCCACGATATCATTGCGAGCTATTTGTGATTAAAAATCAACTTAGCATAGACTATTTATTTGAGAGCTAACTGAATGTTTTTTTAATTCATTAATGCGCATTCTTCATAAGGACGACATGAAAAGCAAATGAACACAGTTTATTTTCGATATAGACAATTTCTTTTTAATATGAAAGAACATACTAATTTTATAATAGAAAAGTAAGTTTGTCTGTCTGTTATGATTTCACCTAAAGATGAACTGAACTGATAAGCGATTAAGTACCAATATAGCAAATGAAAACGTGAGTGGGTAGCGGTGGTTAGCGGTAGCCGGTGGGTACCTGGTAGCCGCCCGTGGTGCCGGCGGAACGGTGGCACTTGAAGGTGAAGTTGTCCTTGGGGTTGGCGGGGTTGACGTACTGGATGGCCACGCGGCCCTCGACGGAGCCGAGCGCGAAGCCGGCCGGCGCCTTGCTCTTCTTGTCGCGGAAGATGGCGAGGCAGCGGTGCTGGTACTTGAGCGGCGACTCCACGCGCTTCACCTCGGCCGGCTTGCCCTCCAGCGAGTACAGGCAGATGCCGCGGTCCGCCAGACCCACCGCCGCCATCGGGTAGTCCTGCCCGCGTCGTACACCAATCAGTACATCGACAAAACGGTCCATCGCTTTACAGTAAACGGAAATTCAATAAAGGCTGGAAGAAAATGCTTGGACTTTCAATATCGAGCATTTTTGTTAGAAATATTTTCGACTCTAATTGCTGTATGTATAAGAAAGGAATAAATACTTTTTAGATATAAATGAATGTGAAGAAAACTTACCACATCTGCACAATAGCAGCGCTCTGATAAATTGATTGTCATGATTGGAACTGAACTGCGCGTGTCCCAAAACTGCAATAAAATAATTACTTCAACATTTAAACTGAAGGAGGAATAGTTTTTTTTTTTTGTTGAACAGTTTATACTTTTATTTATTTTAATTGTATTAATAGTTTTTTCTTTGATATCAATCACTAGACAATGAGGAATAAGGGTTCTGTTCCCAACAGACAAAGAGAACTATATTCCTTCGTCAAAAGACAAGAACAATAAATCAGCAAAGATTATTTGCTTTGATTCTTGCTCATTAACATTGAATAGAAAAAGTTTATCAAATTGCTGCTTCTAAATATGATACCTTAAGTGTCTTATCCCAAGAAGCTGTCATGAGGCAGGTGTAGCTCGGCGCCTTGATCCAGTGGCATGTCTTCACCGGCGCGTCGTGAGCTGCTACCTGAACAGAGTTACCGTGCAAAACAATATGAATAAAATGCTCGCGTCACACTTCACATTGCTTGTCATCATTAGGAAGTTTGCATGTAGCATGTATATAGGTATATCAATATTCAGATCTATTATATATACATAGTTACTTAAAGAGACTTTTAATGCTATTAAAAAGTATAAAGTTTGTTTGTTTTAATCCAAACAAATTTAAACTTTTATTTATTCAATCAATTTAGTTTCTAATACTTTTTAATCATACTGTATCAAATAACTGGCTAGTTTTATCCAAAGATTTTTTTTATAAAATTTACTATCAGTCGCTAGACTATAAGAAATTTTTGACGTGACAACGTCTTAAATTAGGTTGCGGCTCGGAGTCACTCATGAAAAAGTGTAACGCCCGGTAACGTTACGATGAGTCACCGAACTATGATCGGTCCGCCGCGCGCGCAGCACTAGAGAATTAGGCGCATTGAATCGGCGCGTGCTTGTGTCTCTGTCTCTGTCTTTTTAGCAAACAAAATATATTTTCTATAGTTAAAATTTGTGCAATTCTTATTTTCATTCAATTCCTTGTTCCTATTGTGCAATTTAATAATATTCATATCAATAAATATTCTACCCAGAAAAAGACGTTGTCACGTAAAATCTTCGCCCGTAAAACCGACTTTACAGGCAACCATTTTTTTTTGAAATTATAATGGCGTTTCCGGAGCGGCTGCAGGGTTTGTATTACGCTGAGACCCTCCTTTAGTTAAGGAGCACATGAGCTCTTCTATCATTTTACAGGCCTACCCAACGTCAACTGATAGGCAAGCGGATTAGGATGATCAGACAGACGTTTAATGTATTTTTGTTTATAGCGATCAATTTCAGCCATAACTGTGGGTATTCAAGATAGTCATGGATCTCAGAGTTGCGAGCAAACCGCAGAGCCCTGGCAATGGTATATAGGATGTTATTTTGTACCCTTTGTTATAAAGAGACTTAAAGAAGACTTTGGAGACACGTTATATTGGATTTGCTTGCTTATTCAAAGAAATGGCTGTAAACTCTTATTACTGACTCACTTAGGGAAACTACAAGAGCTACAATGATGCAAGCACATATACAATCAAAGTGAGGGTCAGTACTGTTGGTACATAAGGCCACATGCACAATGCTATTACAATCCTGTGTGACATAACAACACGTAATTTTAAGTAAAATATAATTTTTTGTTGCTTAAAAAAATTATTATTAATTTGACATGAAATTAGAATGATTTTCCGTAACTTTGTAATTCTTTACGATTGAATCAAATTTGTAGCCTAATGTTTATAGGCTGTGCTTGTCACTTTTTATCACACGACCTAACGACTCCTTTACCAACTACGACATGAAAAAAATATGCTTTTGACACATGCAGTACCTTTAAGGATGCCTGATCAAAATCTCATCAATACAGATAATGTTGAGAAGTAAAATTTATTTTTAATGACAAGCGGGAAACTGAGCTGGTGTTTCACCTGATGGTAAGGGATCACCATTGGCCATGAACATTTGCAGAGGAAATGCCTCCGCAAATGCACTACCTGCTTTTGAAAGGAAAGGGATAAAGGATTGACAACTGGAATGAAAGAATGGACTGGACCCACACACTGTTTGAAACAAAGTATCATTCTACCATTTCATGCTATTTTTTTGTGGGGGTGTGGTACTTTCCCTGATTTGAGCTGGCCTAATTAGTACTGAAGCAAGCTCCACTGGAACTAGTTTTACTAAAAAGCTATTGAAACCTAGCATTCAGAAAGCTCACCTGGACAGCAGCATTGGATGCTAGGTCCCAGCACTTCACACTCTTGTCTGTTGATGCCATGAATATTTTAGAGCCATCCTGAAATCAGCAATAATAATAACAATTTAAAATACTAAATTTATTGTTCCATTAATTAAAATAAATGTTTATGATTTATTTACTTATCTAGATACTTATATAAGCAATTTCTTTATACATTTGATTATCTAAATTTTTAAGTAAATATCTAACAACAATTAGACCTTACTGCGTTTGAGTTATTCAAGTCTTTACTGTAGAGATTTCCCAATTACAAAGTTTATAAAATAAAATGATGGCTTACATCATGCCAAGCAATATCCAATATAGGTCCGGTCATACTCTGAGCAGCCTTGGGGACTGTTTTGCCTGACTGCTCCACCTCCCAACATCTCACCTGAAGTGCAGCATTATATAAAAATTAAAATAAATTACATACATATTAATGAGAAGTTTTAGTAACAACATTAGACTTAAGTATGCAAGTTCAAATTAGACAAAAGTTTCTAAATGAAATAGCTGGATACTACAATTAGAGAATAGCATTTAATTTATTAAAACTATAACGTGAACAGAATATTATACCTGGCAGTCCCAACTGCCGGCGGCTAGGAATGTTTGTGGCACAGAAGGAGGCGAGAACTCTAATGCAGACACTGTATCATCCGGTGGCGAAGCGACCTCCAGATCCTTGTTAGGGTTATTTCCTCCAAACATGGTTATATATTATTATCAATGATGTATTAGAAATAGTGTGAAAATAATATCTTTTAGGTTATCGTAGCGGCACATTAATCTGAATTTCGATATCCTGGACTATATATATTTCACTTTAATGTAAAGACAATTTAACCTCCATAGATTTGTAACGGTTGGTTGTAGAAATAAATTCAAATAACAGTCAGAATAAGCTTAAATAATCCGAAAAATTCAAACAAGCATCATATTTACTATCTTGAAACCGTCACAACTTCACAATTTCAAGTTTCAACAAATTGAAAATTCAACTATAGACTTTGAGTTTGACATGACTTTGACAGTGAAATTATGATTATAATATGGTTTTTTTAAGGCTACATACTTTTCTATTTTGAATACCGAAAACCCTTAAATGTTTAATAAAACATAATCAAACACGATAATTATGCATTTGAAATTATATCAATGCTTATGTGGATCAAGAGATATGTATAGGTACCATAACATATACTTAGCATTGCCTAATAAAAAATACCAAATGTCGCAAATCTAAATTATGCATAATAACAGCTGTCACTGTCATATAACACATACAATGTCGTTCATTTCATAATTTTTTTATAAATCCCATTTTACGTTTCGCTTAAAAATCTTTCTATCGCCACTTCGAATAATGAAACCTTTCTGATTCTTCCAGTTTAGCTATAATAACTAACGTAAGCCTCTTTTACACAAATATTAGTAATTAGTTACAAATTCTGACCTTTCCAAAAATTCTGACCTAATAATGAGTACAGAGTACGTTCAAATTAAGGATTTAAAGCCGGGTATGAAGAATATAAACGCAATATTTATAGTATTAGAGGTAGGACCTCCGACATTGACCAAGGAAGCGCGCGAGGTGCGTACGCTGCGCGTGGCGGACGCTTCAGCGTCAGTAAATCTATCCGTTTGGGATGAACCCGGCGCGCTTCTGCAGCCCGGTGACATCGTGCGTCTCACGCGCGGTTACGCTTCCCTATGGCGTCAGGCTCTCACTCTCTATTCTGGCAAATCAGGTGACATACAAAAAGTAGGAGAGTTTTGTATGCTGTTCAATGAACAAGTCAATATGAGTGAACCGCAGCCAGCTCCGCCACCCGCCGCTGCAGGGTCGCAAGACAGAACAAACGGAGCTCACACTACAGGAAGGAATTTACCACCCACATCACAGGTGTCTGCAACTGGTACACAACAAATGCAGTCCAAAAATGAACGGTTCAACCAAAACTCACAAGAACACAGCAACAAGCACCAGCACAAAACATATGTGCGGGGCCGTGGACACCAGAGAGGCAATAGCCGGCGGTAACCATCAGCACAGTAGCATGCTGGCTACTCAAGATAAACATGAACATTATTAGGACGATCAAAGTGTAAGCCATACTTGTTACCTCTTTAAGTTTAAATGTACATAAGCAAATCATGTTGTTAGACTTACAATGATGGTTTTGGCATTTTATGACACACTAATGGTCATCATGATAATGGGGTAAATATGTGTAAATTGGTTTTAGGATCTTATATTGTCTAAGTTTATTTATTCATAGTATTGAATTAACATGAATACTGCCAACTCTCTCTTAAATAAACTTGTCATAAAATTGTAATTTACTGTGCATAATATGAAATTTGTGTACAACCATATAATTTCAATTTTAAAATAAAATATGGTAACTCATTACAGTAAGTTTTTATCTGTTCTATATAAATACTATTTAAATATGTATATTGAAATATTTTTCCCAGATGGAAAGTTGTTCAATATGATTATGTGTTTATAAATATAATGTTGCAAAAAAATCACAGCAAACTTTATTACAGCCAAACTGTCTCCAGCATGGAGGCTGGCAAACAGTGTTCCATATGACACAAGTAATACAACCAATAAAATTCTATTGAAATATGTTGTATTTAATTTTATTGATAAAATCTTATTTATACTGAACAAAGAGTAAAAAAAAATATTTATTGTATTCAATAGCATCTGAAGAGTCAGTTTATCTGATTCAACATGTATACATAGGTATCTCAAACTATGATGAGCATAAACTTTCAATAAATATTGTTCCAATATAGCCAGTACCAACCATTGCAAAAAGAAAATTCATTCAGTTCAATTAACCTGGACAATATAAATAATATTGCTACTAGCACTTCGCCCGTGGTACATATATATCTTATGTCACTTGGTGGAGTTGCAGCTTTCTAATGGTGTAAAAATTTTTAAAATATGTCCTGTAGTTTTAGAGTTTACCCATTACAAACAAACAAACAAAAATACAAATTCTTCCTTTTTATAATATTAGTGTATTAAGTAAGATTTACAACTTATATTAAGTTTGCTTTATTTTACAAATAAACTGTTTTAACAAGAATTTAACCGGCCTCAAAACCATTAAAAAGTCGGAAATAAATCGATATAATTTAAGCGCTACCCACTCATCTATTTGAGGTTGGTGTCAACCAAGCGAAGTTGGCAGTTAAATTTTCGATAAAAATTAAAAAAATATTTACAATGCAATTAATGTAGGTACCTACTATTAGTTCTTTTAAATGCAAGTAGGCTTTCGGAGCTTTTTTTTCATCGATCTATTTTTTACCTCACCCTAGTATGAAGACAATCTATCCAGACGTTATTTCCCTAAGGATGTAATTATATGCAAGAAGGAAGTAATTATATGAAAATTCAAGTCTGAATAATTACTTCACTATGAATTAGTTTTCCACGATATCCCTGAGTTTCCATCATCCGGTCCTGTCTTGAATACAACGGGTTGTGTTCAAAACAGGACCTTTTTAATTAACACGCTTTTATTAGCTTCACTTGTATGTTTGTATGTATGTAACTCACACCCGTTTTTCTCCCACTTCCCG
>NC_052127.1:6694508-6706124 GCF_012273895.1 Zerene cesonia
AAAGTGAGAAATAAGGTTTTTTCGTTCATTATTGTTTTCAGCATATATTAAAAATTATTTGTATGATAGATATATAACACCAATCGAGTACACGAAAAATATGACACAAAGCGACCCACGCTTTTTTCACAACAATACTAGTATTTTTCATTCATTATTATTTTCAGTTTATATTAAAAATTATTCACAACAATATTAGTATTTTTCGTTCATTATTGTTTTCAGCTTATATTAAAAATTATTTTATAGTTTTTAGTTTGATGTGCTTGAAAAGCGTGTTTTTTAGTTTTTTTAAACTATATTTTATTTTATCTCATAGCGGGCAATTGAGCTGATTGGTTAGAATCATCATAAGATACATCTTAACAATACACATGTAATAATAAATAGTGAAAAACTAGAGGATAGTTGATCACAGAAAAAGGTCAGTGAGACGTAATAATATATCTTTATTGAGTTCACAAACAAATACAGTAGGTATCTGATATTTGAAATGCGGATCTGTCTTCGCAGCTAGGAAAATCTTGTGTTAAAAAAGCATTTTTTGCTGAAAGATAGAATAAAGTACCTACTTTAGCACACCTGTGCTCCGCGGTTGCTTCCGCCGATAGTAGAAACTTTAATCTCATATTTCAGCCATTTATACTTTATAACTATTAGATTTTCTATATTAATCAAAACGACTGCTTAAGTACATTTAAATTATTTTTAAACACTATCGTAAATTACAAAACACGTAAGTTCACAGTACAAATTCAATGTTCTTCATTAGGCTTTCCAGTGCATATTGGGGATAAAACACTTAACGCTCCTACATATTGTTTTAAGGTAGACAACGTTAAAACTTGCGATGGTTACACAATCATGGTCGAATCGTGGTCCAGCAGCTGTTTGTGTAAATACTCTGAAACAGATAAGGAAATGAAAGGATTTTTTCACAGAAATGTAATAACGAACTTGAATAATTTAGAAAAAGTGGATTTTATGTTATTATAAAAAAGGACTTGGCCTTGGGTAGCCTCAGATCAACTGGAAAAAGGTGTTGAGCATACAATATGTCTGAATAAAAGCTACAAAATGCATATTTTCAAAAAAAAATTTCCTTGTACTGTTGCTAGATATTACTTTATAATTGAATTAGTAGTCCTGACCTTATTTTGTCCTAATCCCTACGAGCGATCGATCGATCGATCCTTACGCCGATTTATTTCCTAACATATTTGTATATAGTATTTTTTAAAACGACCAGCGATAAATGTATTATTGGTTTGCGGTTGTATTAGGATGTGATGAGGCCAACCTATCCCTAAAATCATATTACCTATCTAAATTTAACTTTACATTCATCAATCGATGATCTAAAAACCTTGACATTTTTCGCAACTCAATACTTATTTTTAAAAGGTATAGAAAAACATATCTTCAGCTTTTAAGTAATAAAATATTATAAAAAGTCATCTTCTGCCTTTCGACCTTATCTCAAGAAAGGTCACATAAAGGTACCTACATGTCTATGTCACGTCGGTCGGCGTGTTGTCTTGGCTATTGGTTTCCTTATTCGTAGCTAATACTCCGAACTTCGGTGGCGTCATCCAATGTTTTTGCAATTGTTTCTTATTATCATAAGCGACTCGATAGACAAGAAATTTTATAAATATTATTTTTTATCCAAAACTTCTTAATTTGCAAATTTTTTTAAACCTTGTAT
The DNA here is from genome assembly GCF_012273895.1 of Zerene cesonia. Taxonomy (NCBI): domain Eukaryota; kingdom Metazoa; phylum Arthropoda; class Insecta; order Lepidoptera; family Pieridae; genus Zerene; species Zerene cesonia. The sequence continues at coordinate 6,696,217 of NC_052127.1, forward strand.
TAATAAGCAAGGATGTTTAAGTACCAGAATTTGTAGATATGTATTTTTAGATAAATTCCATAGTTTTAAGAAATGTTGGAACTGTAGTTCCAATAATATCCAGATGATGCCTACTTCCGTTTGTTTTCTGACAAGTTTTTTGTGCTTGGGTGATTCAATATTACAACGCTTGATGTGCCTTTTCATAACGTGGAGCAATCGACCATTTCAGAATAATTAGCTATCCTATGTTCTGATAAACAAGCACCATGTCTGCAGTCCGCACCGAAGTTGTAACCGCTGCACTGCCGATCATTTTTGCTAGACCTCGACAAAGAATTTAAGTGTTCCTAACAAGACCGGGCTACCTAAAAGTAATTCGTAGTATTATTCTGATTGTGAGTACCAAAGTATCTAATTATATTATTATTTATTTATCGATTAGGTGCAAGACCTAGATAAATCTGAGTAGTTATTGGATTTAAGGTTTAAAGACTTTATTTACTCATAAGAACAATTCGTGCACTTAATTAAAATGAGTAAAATGTTATCTTAAATTAATTTATGCTTACATCTCTGGTTTATAATATTCATATAAAACAAGCTACATTACCGTTATAATCTAAGTTATAATATAATATAGTACATATATGATTTTTTAAAAGTTCTAAATGCATTGTGTCTTGCAATAGTTATTCAACATTTCATTTGAATTGAATATCTAATAATATACTTTAATTTCTATTCTAATTTTCACCACCACTAAGTGATATGAAGAAACACATGCATGTAAGTAAGCAATGTTCTTTGGGCTGTTAAATGTCATTGGAATTACAACGGATCCGCCCTCAAACCTTCACTTTCACATTAGAAAACTAAAGTCATTATGTATGTGATACTGGAACAAAATGGTACGTAAGCGTGTACCACATCAACAAGTTTATGAAACCAGATTATAGTCGCATGTAGCGCAATTATTTTCATCATCACCATCAGCCCATACACAGCCCTATTGCTGGAGACAAGCCTCCTATGAGGGTTCAGGCCATCATGCACAACGTTGGCCAAGTTGGCAGATGTCACATGTCATTGTACTTTTGATTCTTGGACATGTCGGTTTCCTCACGATGTTCTCCTTCACCATTTTGCAGCAGTAGTGATGTTATCCACATACGTAGTTAAATTGAAAAATCAATTTCCTGCACGCACGCCTGGTCTCGAATCCCCGACTTATCGATTTCAAGTTCGAGGTTTTCACCACTGAGCCACCACTGTTTCAATGCAATAATTTTATTCTATTTTATTTCACACTAGCTGTACCCCTCGGTTTTACTCATGTAAAACCTGATGATATATAGCCTAAAGCCTTCCTGATTTAATGGGCTACCTAATCTAACACTAAAAGAATTTTTCAAATCGGACCAATAATTGCTGAGATTAGCGCGTTCAAACAAAGAAACAAACTCTTCAGCTTTATAATATTTGTATAGATCTTATCATAATTAATACTGAAATAATTGAGAAAAATAACTTTTGAATCAAAGTTTTGTTTGTACTTGTTTCTCTCTTTTCAGTTCACTAATTTATTGCTGTGACTTAAAATAAAATTATAATTTTTCACTTCGACGGTGTGAGCCGATAGCCATGAATCTTTTTTTTTATTTAAAAGCTTATGTCTCCCGTGTAGTCCCATTTAAATTTGGTCAAGTTCTGACGAATTAAAGGAAGTTTAGTCTTTTGTTAAAAATAGTCGAAATGAGAAACTCATCCCTTTATTGGAGTCGATTAAAAATACAAAGGTGATCGCGCGACCTTACTAAATTTTGTATTGTCCTCATTAATCCATCAATTTACTTTTCGCACAGACTTCGAGGGTGCAGAAGATGAAAGTAAATTGAAACTATGTATAAACTTGTTATAAGCAAAAATATTCTTATTTACTGATTCATTACGGCAAGGTTTTTTGCAAGATGTCATATCGACATTAATATGAAATCAAGTTCAAGGCCGCTCCTAATATTCGCTTGGGTTGTATAACTCGCCTGACTACAATTTCGACACTCGACATTATCGAAGGTCGATTAAGCTCATCCTACGTATCATAAGATACTTAACCTTCTCCAAGGGGCCACCCATAAATCACGTCACACATTCAGAGAGGCAAGAACTTGCCCGTGACACTATGTGGCAAGGTATAAACCTAGATCCTTAAGTTTCATCGCGTCATGCCATCGTCATACGCCAAAAGTGATATATACAAGACGCACATCCCGGCTCCGCCGGGATATCGGGATTCTTGTTTAATTTCAAGGGAGCATTTAATCGGGATAAAAAATCCTATCACCCAAACCAGCATACCCTCTCTGTATGCAATATTTCATCAAAATCTGTTCAGTACCTTCAGTGTGAATGACGGACATACAAACTTTCACATTTATAATTTTAGTATCAAGGAGTATGATAGTATGATTATGTTAATAGAACAGTAACGTAAACAGTAACATAAACAAATAAGGAGAAAAAAAAAGAATGGTATTCTGGCGAAGGTGAGACAGTATTTCAGCCCAGGACAGTTGCTCAATCTCTACCAAGCACAAGTCCGGTCGTGCATGGAATACTGCTCTCACCTCTGGGATGGTTTTGCCAAATATCAGCTGGAGACGCTTGAGGCGATAGAGAGGCGTGCTAAGAAGCTCATAAACGACGGTGATCTGGTAGGCAAAAGACTACAGAGCCTCGCTCATCGCCGTAGAGTGGCTAGTCTGTGGTGGACGTTCCATGTACCCGGACGGTTCGACTCTACATTTTTTATTCGAACCGCAGGGACTGGAACATGCTTCCTGAGTCTGTGTTCCCTGACGGATATAATCTGGGGATCTTCAAAAGTAGAGTGAACAGGTACCTTCTAGGGAAGCGCGCTCCATCTTAGACTACATCTACGCTTACCAGCAGGCGAGATGGTAGTCAAGCGCTTCCCTATCACACAATAAAAAAAAAAAGGAGAAACCAACAACAACCAACAAAATATAAGTCTTCTTATCGTAAGCAGACAGTTTCGTTTTCGTTTGTAATTACATTCTCGCTCTTTAACCCGAAAAGCAGTAAACCGATTTGACTGGTTATGTAGTTACATGTTAATAATATTTAACTTTACAGTGCCTGCGAATAGAAGTTGATTGCAAAACATGGATGATGGTCATAGGTATTATAACGACGTATAGTATAGACATAAATATATAGACACTACATAGACATAAATTATCTTTATATATAACAGAAGCATTTACCAGTAACGCTATCAAATGCTTGAAATATTGTTGTATGAAACGTATTATTATTATTTTATGAATTAAAACTATCACACTTTTTTTTAATTAATGAATTGTGTAATATACACGTATACTCGTACTGTATACTGTATAATATCTACATACAGATAGGTAATGCACGTATTATACAGTATGCACGAGTATAGGCTGCTAACCTAACCTGACCTTTGTATGCTACTCGTATCATGACAAACATATTCTAAGATATCTCATATGTGGCCAAAGTAAAGGGTATCCCGGAGTTGAGCGCTTCGAGAGACCTTGCGCTGTCATGTAGCTCATTAGTGGAACATTGCGTGTTCCGATCCGGGGCCATGGTTCATCTTCAATTTCAATCGTAGAAGCTGCGTTACGTAGGTAGATGATGGTTAACCTTAATGCATATAGCCCGAGGCATGGAAACTGGACAAAAAAATAATCATTAAAGCTAGAGTATTTATATTGAAATAACAACATTCTGTATTCTTATCTATGCAAACTATACATATAATACAACAAAAAATGTGTGCCATTACATTATTTAAATAGAAAACATTGAGGGGGGTTTAAAAACAGCAATAATATAGCTTACTTTACGGCGCAACGACCCAAAGCGGATCTTAGCCTTCAAAAACGTCTCCAGGCATCGTGTCTTAGTGCCCTGGTGTTGAGATCTTCTACTTGGAGAATGTCCAGATCAATATAGCATGAATCTGAGCATAAAAATAGCATAGCAGTAAACCACCTAAACTATTAAAAAATATAGAAATTGTTACATTCGATGAGCATTTTCTCCTGTGAGTAAGCATAAATTTGAAGATCTGGAACACCTGATATGTAACTCAAAGAGCCCAGCTAAACTACAACATATTACAGAAGTGACGTTCTTAGCAAACATTATTCAGTTTGATGGGCATTTTCTGTTGACTTTTAAAAATCGAATTTCCAATGTGGACTTTGCCAATTGGTAAGATTGTCGACGCAGCAACAGTTTATAACTGATTTTCCATGATGATGGCATCTTTTGGTCTTAATCTGTTTCCAATTTGATTTGGTCTGCAATCGACCTTACGCCTCTTCAAGTGTTCATGGACGGTGGTGGCGCTCATCATCAGGCGACCCGCCAGCTGCATTGCAGATATATATATATATACCGTTCTTCCCGAATTACGGGAAGAACGGTGTAGTATCTATACCTTAAACTAGCACTAGCTAGTTATTAATATTAGACAATAATTGAAGCTCGAATAATATGTAGGTATACGAAAGCAATTTTGAATGTAGTTTCAATCTTGAAATATGTAGTTTAAATAGACTACAGATGAAACTTGCGACGAGCGGAAGCGTCCAGCGCTGTGCTGGCCGTCCGCCGTCCACACATCGCCTTCGTCACGTCACGATTATGATGGGGTGTCGCAATCCGCAAGACGACGCCACTGGCCGGCCTACAGTTTAGCAACATCATCGAATTTGTGTCGAGAAAACGTGTTTTTCTTAATTGTTTTGAATTTTGACTGCTCATTAAAGTTTATAACATCATGTTTGGGAATGTCAAATGTATCTCAATATAATCTATGCACTATATAAGTAATAAATCAAAAACCAGACCATTTCTGTACGTAAAAATCATTTTTAAAACGAATGCTAATTTTTCTTCTGTTTGTTTGTGCAACGACCATGTAAAATCCAAGGCAGATTTTCATTAAAGTTTACATTGGGAAAAGACCAACATTAGCTTCAATACATAAGATACATTTTGTTTGAAAAAAAAATACACGTACATGGAACAGGGGGATAAAATATGTATTCGCGAATATATAATCAAATGAAGTGTCATTGGCTAGACATTTAACAATGAAATAGAGGCTGAAATTGACGCATCTAAAGTTGTAAATATGTCTGTTCCGAAATCCATGAAATACAAGATTTCGGACTAGAATTTTTTTTTACATCAGCCCCGAGCGGATAACTAGTTATCTCAATATTTATCACTAGTTTTGTACTCGATGTTGTTTGTTACATAATACTTAGATACAGATAAAACACTCCGTACACGCAGAATTAGAAAATGTAACGAACTTATATAAAAAATAATAAGCAGGTAACCAAAATTTCCATAGATAGGATTGTATGACAAAACTATGTAAGTTGCAACATTTAGCAACATATTATTATCATTTTTTATTGCCATCATCGTCAAAGGAGCTGGTGGGTCGCTGGTCGGTCGTGGTAAGCGCTACCACCGCCCATGAATATTTGCAGAGACGTGAGGTCTTTTACAGACCTCACGCTTCTAAAAATGGATTATCAAATTTAAATGGAAAAGGTTAAAGAAAGTTCGACGAGAGCAAAGGACTGGGAAGGGTGAAGAAAAGAACGAAGCACAGTTCCAGGCTACTATTTCACGCCGGTGTTTTGTGGGAGTGGTACCTTCCCGGTGCACCCACACTGACTAATAATGTTATATTATAGTTAAACTAGCTGTGCCCTGCGGTTTGACCCACGTAGTACCTGATGTTATATAGCCTAAAGCCTTCAGCAATAGATGGGCTATCTAACATTCAAAAATTTTTTCAAATCGACCCGCAGTTCCTGAGATTAGCGCGTTCAACCAAACAAACAAATAAACAAATTCTTCAGCTTTATAATATAAGTAAAGATATATTTTATATTATTTATATTTATATATATAATCACTTAGGTATATGTTATTTTTTTAATCGCGTATGTTTTCGCAAAATATACAAAACAAAAAAAAATGTCTCACGTTACTCGTTAAAAACGAGTTTTTACGTTTTTAAAAAAAGTTATTTTTTTGTCTAATTATGAACAAACTACACTACTTTATACTACTACTTTAGACTCTAGGACAAGTATATTTTAAATGATAGTTTTAACATTTTCCAAATAAAACATTTAAATATTTAGCATTCGATGATGCGTATTTTGCAAGTTTGATATTTTTTTGCGGTTCACTAGTTAGCGCGTACAATGATCATTACTTCGCAGTTTGCACGAGTATAAGATGTTACATTAACCTTACGACATTAATAACTGTTACAAAATTAATGTTTTACTCAATCTGAGCCAACGATTAAGTGATTCGAGAGCTATTATATCCATTCTCCCCTGAGCACATTCTTGCTTCAGAGTACAGCAAGCAAAGGAGCAGGTTGGCCAGCTGCCGTTAGGTGCCACCACTGAAAAATGTTGCAAGTACATTGTTGCAGGTGCTTTTCGGGGTTTTATAAACATAGCAGATGTATTGTACAAGTGTACCTTTAATCTATTATGTGTATGCTCGTTTAATCTCGCACCAGGATTATATAGAGCACCTACAGACTGCCGCATATCAACCCTAAATACAGATTACCATTACGGTCGCAAAAATGCTTAGTGCATTAGTATTTAGAAACTCTGCTTAATTGTATCTTATAAACGAAATGAATTACAAATTTGTACACCATTGAAATAACACAAGGACAAAGAAAACAAATTAGATATGTCGATGATTCTTTTTAGTTTATAACCGGCCAAACATCACATTCGAAAGATGTCGTGAAGGTCGGCGGGTGGGGTCAGTGCGGACTCTCGGCACAGCGCTCAGACCGCGCCAGCAGCCAGCGGCGCCGCTCGCACCCCGAACGTCAGCACCAGACTCGATAACACGCTAGCACGCCGGCGCGCTGATTCGCCGACACGCCGACACGCCGACACGCCTCCACGCTACAGGAACGGTGTAGTGGACGCTATGAAAGCCATCATCACCCTTGTCGTCTGCCTTTGTGAGTACCTTCTTTGGTTTATTCCAACGAAATGATTCTGAATCTCTCAATATATAAACGTATTTATTGTTTATGCAGTTTAATGTTTATATTCCTTTTAGTATGTAAAATAAACATAATAATATGTTTATTTTGATGCCAATCACAACAAATATTTTCTACAAAACTTTGACCGACGTACTTGGGAGAGTACTACAGGTGTAAAGCCTAAAATGGGATGAAATAATAACAATTTATTACCAAACTCAAAACGAATCCTACCGATCTCTTGTAAACCCACGGAACCACAAAAAAATTAATTGAAAACCTTCTTCGGTTTTGGGTACGTTGGTTTAAATATTCAAAATCGAATGTTATTAATGAATATATATCAATGTGCGTCAGAGTTTGCGTGTCTGTGCGGCGGCCTGCGGCAATCATAAATAACTGATTCCATAATGAGGTTCTATTCTTGTTTCTAAAGTTTCCGTGAAAAAAAAAAACATTACGAATCGAGGGTTTCCGCCTCCAAGGGCTCCTACTTTCGTGTGGTTTCATAATAAAGCTAATCTAATTCATCTTAATATCGAATGCCCATTTCACAATACAACATTTTCAAATCGATAGATTATAATCCACCGAAAAGTACAGCATTAATTTATCACAATTTTACAGTAATTGTAATAAAACGGTGCTTACAGTATGCGGTGATAGAGATAAAATTATTTATATTCATTCGACTTTTGAACCAATGAATGTTACATATTATGAAAAAAGCAACGCAAAACTCTTTGCATTCAACTAACGTTACCGTAACAATCGGTTATACTTTCTTATTTCTATAATAACATAGTGTTTTTATCAAGTTTATTATTTGAAAAAATCAGTAGCATCTTTTGTACTCTTTCGTGTAGTAATTCAATAAAAGGGACGTTCGTTATCAAAAATTTCTCTACGATCTACGAATGACGACATGTAGGTAACGTAACAAGGATTAGGTAACTTATTATTACATCTTTATTGTGTTATCTTTATCTTCTTGTCATTTTCGTGTATGTGATTCTTGTTGAACATCGAAGCAAACTACTATCGTGTTGTGTTAGGTGTGTTAGCTATAATTTGCTTGTGTTGTAACAATACACAAAGTTAGATCGTGCTCTACGTTACAATAGCAAAAAGCTGTTACCTATGTTAAAATCTGACTGAGCTTCCTAGAAGTCTAACATTATTTTTGACTGACTTTAAAAAAGGAGGAGAATATAAATTCGACTGCATCTTTTGTTTGTGTTAGTTACCACATAAATGTTTACTGGGTGAACCGATTTATATTTTGTATTTGAAAGTTGGTGCCATTTCAATTTTATGTAGTTCTGACGACTTGAAGGTGGTTCTGTTTTTTCGATTTTCGATTCCTTATCAAATGAAGTTGGTGAGTATTAGCATAGGAAATAAAATTAGTAATAAATTATTATCCGTTTTTTTTGTTATTTATTTTGTTACGTAATACCATATTCCAGTACCTATTGATTAAGAAGTGGCTAGTGCATAATAACGGCAATTCAATCAGTTTTGCGGTATGCCATTTGCATATTGCTTTTATTGGTTGCGTCTCGACTCTCTAGCGTTGCGCAGGCCTCGGCGGCTCGAAGCCTACGCGACTAATTACCATTTTATCATCGATATATCGTCGCTAATGTTCTTCAAAGATCGGATAAATCCCAAAAGTTCGTCGTTGTAATGCCAAGGTCGTTTTTTCGTACAATATATTATAATATAGCTACATATGTGGTATTCTATAAGTTTCGCGGCTTCAAATAACCTGATTTGAATAGTATTATGGGTTCACTCTAGTTGTTATATTTGTGTTATTATTATTTGATATTACATTGCAAAGGCAGGTACCTAGGTAGTGTATTGTGTTATTGAAGAGAATTGATTAATTATACTTGGACATTATTAACCATTATTAAACTTTATCACAAAACATATTTTTTTAAATCTTGTTTGATTCCATTTAGATGTATTTTTTTACAACTTTCAATGTCTATAAAATTGAGTTTATGTGTTTGTTACAGGCGCAGCATGGTCTGTGGAGAGCTCGGCAGCGCCGCGCGGCTTCCGCAGGCGACCGCAACCCGCTGCAGGTCTCTTCATCATTATTACGATTTGTTCCTTAAAAGCAGATATCAGTGTCTTTAAAAATTGTTAGGATGTTAAAAAAGCAATAATTGGTTATTGTACAGAGCTAAAATAACACGACGATGCGTGCCGTGTTTTATGTTTTTAGTTATAGAAATTAATCTGCAAATTGCTATTATGTAGATATTATAATAGTAGATGTTATAAAGGAGCTATTACTCTTAAAGCCAGAAATTTTACAATTTTATTTATGTTTTTTTTTATTTCAATATCATTGGAAAAAACCGTATAAATGTTTTTTTTATATTATAATAAAAAGTCATGATAAGCAGATGTTGCTTTTATAATTTTAAATTTAAATATTTGACTCGTTGTTATATTTCATGAACATTAAGAGTTTATTGATGAATGCGAAGTGTTTCCTGTTCCGTTCCAGAATATGAAGAATACGAGAGGAACAATCTGGCGCCAGTGCAGCCGCAGGTGTCGCCCGCTTTGTCATGGCAACCCATCTCAGTCAACATCCCCATACGTGAGAATCTTGATGTCCATATGTGCAGCCGAACTCTTCTTAATTTGAAATAAATTTCAAAACAACTCGATGATAAAACAGAATTATATGAACTCGTATAACCATGGGTCATATGTATACTTAGTCTGGCCATAAATACTGTTACACTTAATTATAAAAAAATATTACATTTGAATTTCGAATCTG
>NC_052127.1:6707124-6715101 GCF_012273895.1 Zerene cesonia
CATAATTTATGTACATTAATATTTGTGTATTCAAATTTCAGTCATAAAATAAGAAAATTCATGGAGGCTCGTTAGATAGAACAACAGTTATTATTTAAAAAAAAGAAACCTACAGCTATTTTTTTTGTTTTATGACTAGCAGTCAGTCAGTCAGATATAAAACGTGAAAAAGAAGTGTGTTGTGATTTATAAGCATTTCCTATTACATACTTCATCAGTGTTTATCTCACGACTTAAGATGGCTCCTTGGACACTACTCGCATAAAAATTAGTTAGTTAGTAGCCGTTTAGGCTCTGCGGCGTGCTAAAGTAATATGCTGTATGCTCGAAAAACACAACCTTCCGTCCGTCGCAGGCGGAGCGCCGCCAGTAAGGAGTGTGTTGGTATGTTCCAGCTCGCGGCGCCGGCTCGTCTGTGCCGCTGGTGATCCTGCCGCTGCCGATGCCGGTCGCGGCGCCAACCCCGACGCAAACTGGTAATTATTAGTAACTCATCTAACCTATACATATGGTTAAGCCGGGACAAGCGGCTAGGTTACTAGAAACTTTGAGTATGATTACATTTTGTTGGATTTTTGTGTACCAAGTTACATTTATTGTGTTACACGTTAAATACGTTTTGCTATTAATATACAAAAACATATTGTGATTATCAGCAATTTTTTGAAATAACCTTCTAATATAGAAACATTGGAAGATTTTATTTGAAAACCCGTGGCTAAATTCATTTTTTCGCAGAATGTAAGGTTGTGCAAGAAACGAAATATGAGTATGAGAATGATGAAGATGGGTATGAGGCGCCACAAGCGAAGCCCGTGAGACCGTCGCAACCTTCGCGGCCGGGCCTGCGGCGGCCGGAGCGGCCCCAGAGCCCCGCGTGGGGGCCCATCGTGGCAGAGGAGTCCGAGCAGCCGCCGCCGCACGCGCCCCCCACGCCCCCCGCCCCGCAGCCTTACCCCTCCTACGTGAGGCCCGAGGAGCTGGATAGCACTGTCACCATTCCACACATTGAAACGCCATGTGAGTTAAGACTTAATACCATACCTATCAATGATGGTGTATTCGCTGTCAGTTATTTAAAATTAAATCTTAGACTTAAAACTTGCTATCAATTTGGTTTTACGACAAAAATCCTTAAAATTTGGGTGGACTTTTAGCATTGTAATATTTTGTTGTCCTCGGTAAGACTAGCATTATGCAATATCTTCTAATATATAAAATTCTCGTGTCACAGTTTTCGTTGCCATACTCCTCTGAAACGGCTTGACCGATTTTAATGAAACTTTTAGTGCTTATCCGGTATCTATGAGAATCGGCCAACATCTATTTTTCATACCCCTAAATGATAAACGTAAGGCAGAACAGCGTTTGCCGGGTGCAGCTAGTAAATGTATAAGAATTGGTTTTAATATGTGCGAGTAAGTTGTACATGGTAATAGTAATTACTTAGCAAAATGTATTTTGGCATAATTTTTTATTTAAACATTAACGCACCGTATTATGCATGCATACATGCTATGCATAGCGAAACAGATATATTTATATAGATGAGAATTGATATATTTATATTGATATTATTCGAATTGCAACCGGATTTATAGACATTAAGTGATGCTCGGAGCCAGATCCAGCTTTACCATTTTTATAGTGTAATTGTTAAATGGCTACAATCATAGAGTGTTGGTTATAGTCACGTCGCAGCAGCTGGTGCAGCTGTTCCGCGAGCAAGCGCCGCGCGCCCCTGCGCTGCCACCGCTGCTGCTGTCGGAGCACGACCGCTCGGAGCGGCAGGCGGCCGGCCCGCCCCCCGCGCCCGCAGGCCCCACGCCGCTCGCCTCCGCGCGGCCCCGCTCCGCGCGCTCCTCCTATCCGCGCCCGCCCAAGCCGCGCATCGCCCGCTCGCTCGCCATCTCTGCAGATCTAACCGTGCCGCGCGCCGACTATACCGAAACTTACACGGCTTGGTGAGATCGCTTGTACCTTTCTCCTCTTGAAACGTGCCTACTATACTTGTACTACTAGACTGATTGAAAAATTTGCTCTGGAGCTCAAAATTCACAGGAACGATAGAGCTAGAGATATGCTAACGAAAATTAAAAATTTTCATGCTCTCTTAGGATTTGCTCCATATGTTCATAGATTATCATAATACAATGTATAAAAAAATTAAATGAACAATAAAAAATACGAATTGTCGTTGCCACTTCCAGGTACGATGCCGAGAGCGGTTCTGCTCGCGTGGACTTCTTCGACGGCTCTTCGTCCTCCTACCGCACCTTTATGCCTGATGGCAGAGTGCAGTATCTTGAAGTGAGTCAACTGCGTATTGCTTACTATTCTTTATAAGTTGTGTTGATTGGTTGCTCGTAAGCATCTTGCTTCACTGAGTAATTTTTTTGCTTTCAATTTTGAAGAGGTTTACTTATTTATTTATTTCTGTAACACTACATCCGGCACAACTGGCAATACTGCATGTAATTTACCATCTTGTTAAATATGCACTATAAATATTGTCTGTAGGTGCGCGTGGATCGGTCGGGCGAGCGGCCCGTGCGGCGCTGCGGCCGCTCGGAGCCGCAGCCCGCCGCGCCGGCCGACCGCCGCCCGCCCGCGCTGCCTGACTTCGCACAATTCACCTTCGCTGGTAATTCATCTATATACATCGTGTTCTATAATCTATTCAAACAACAGTCATAGGAAATGGTATGGAAGACGCTTGACGACTACGTGTTTCTATTTCTCGATACCAAAATTTATTTAGACAACTACATACTAATTGGTAGAATAAAATTTATTTGTATGTTTAATTAATAGTATTAAAAGACATTTCACTCACTGTTCCTTTTTTTATAATATGGTAGCATCAATAATTAGTGTGTTCTGGCTTGCAAGGCTACGTGGAGCAAGGCAACGCGTCGCTAGAGCGGTGGCAGCAGCAGGTGGCGGGCGCGGCGGGCGAGCTGGGCGCGGCGCGCGGCGAGCGCCTCACCGCGCGGCACGACCTGCTGCTGGCGCGCGACCGCGACGACCAGCCCGTGCCGCTGCAGTCAGTCACATGCTACCTCTCGATACTATTCCTATCTGCAACCTTAAGCTGAAATATTGCGTTATATTATTCAGTTCAGTTACACCTATTTTATATATGAAGGACATAATACTTAATTCTTACAAATGTAATTTCCAAGATAGATACTTCCATATGTTAAATTTAGTGAAAATTTGAATAAGTGCTTTATGCAGGTTGATTGTATGTCCCAATCATATTCGGTTCTATGCGTTTCAAGGTACAACGTGGCAGTTGACAGCTCCGTTCTGGGCTCGGACTGTGATGGCTACCAGCATCGCTACGTAGACGTGAGAAACGAACAAAAAGATGCTGCATTCTTTACACCCAATATCGGTAAAGTATACTGAGCTACATACTTAACATTATGAGGTTTCACATAGATAATATTATGATGCGTCATGCTACAACTAAACGATACATGTTTCAGATGAGCTGTGTGATACGGTGGAAATGCTGAACCGGTCAGAGCCTGAACACTTCGCGCGACTCGACCCCTTGCGCGAGTTCACGCTGCCATTCCGCGACCCCAAATATGATGCGGCTCTTCAAAAGTAAATATGTATTTTCTTAATACTGAAAAATGTCTTATTCAATCTATAATGATGTTTCTGTAACAATAGTAATTTATAATGTGTCCTAATTCTAAATATCTATATACTCGTATAATTGCTGTCTAGTTAAAAATCACGTACTTAATTGTTACATCTTCAAAATTGTTGTATGCCCGTGTCATTCCACTACTTAAAGTTACGTAGTAACTACATCACAGTATTAATTTGTTGTTTAATACTTATGCACTTGGTCTCTATTGACTCCCTCAGGTTTAAAACTGACTTTAACCGCAAATACGGCGACGACATCGAGGAGGCGGTACGCAAGAACCTGCTGATGCAGAACACGCGCTTTACGTCGTCGGGCAACCGGCAGGGCGGCACCTCGCAGTTGGGCATCAACTACCTGGGCGAGCGGCTGGACGCCGAGCTGCAGCTGCTCATGGGCGTGGAGCCGAGCGGCCGCGACTCCGCCGAGCGCTTCCCGCACTCGCGCCGTCAGCTGCAGAAGATGGACTCGCGCCTGCCCGACCGCTTCGACTGGCGCCCACGCGGCGGCGTCTCGCCCGTGCAATGTATGTGCACTTATACCTCTTATAGCGGCTATATGTAGCTACTAATAATTCATATGGTTACATAAGTTGATACAAACTCAGAATTTTTTTTTATATCTTAATCGGCAATGGAGCTGGTGGGTCGCCTGATGGTGAGCGCTACCACCGCCAATGAACATTTGGAGAGGCGTAAAGTCAATTGCAGCCGTTACGCCTCTACAAATGGATTGCCGACCTTAAATTGGGAAAGGATTAAGAAAGGTTTGATCGTGAAAGGAATAAAGGAAAGGACTAGGAAGGATAAGGAAAGGGATATGGGCCTCCGGCTCCCCCACTCATCGTACGAAACACAGTAGCATGCTATTATTTCACGCTGGTTTTCTGTGGGGGTGTGGTAATTCCCCGGTGCGAACTGGACCAATTCGTGCCGAAACGTGCTCGACTCCCACATATAAAATACAACATCTTAATATATAATTCTGTTTTAAATTACTTGACTTATATTCCTCTTATGAGGTGATTTGAATTGTGTTTAAATGATGTAAAATTGTGAGCCGAGCTTGCATTTTTACCTCGAAAATAACATAAAGAATCTAAAGCTAGTTGTGTATGTGCGCATTACCTGCTGTGGTAGTATTAATTAAAATGAATGTAAGCGTGTCGTAGTCCAGGGCGCCAACTGCGCGTCGTGTTGGGCGTTCGCGGTGGCGGGCGCGGTGGAGGGCGCGCTGTTCGCGCGGACGCGCCGCCTCGTGCCGCTCTCCCCGCAGTGCCTCGTCGACTGCGCACATCCGTAATGCTTATTGTTATTCAATATTATTCTTTTAAACGTGATAGTATTCTGAAATCGTCAAAAACCGTTAAATTCTTTTTCGTGTCGCAGATCTATGCAAATATTTTGAGGTCCGGAAGTGGGAGGAGGGTTTTTACTACAGGACTCACACTCACAGATCGATATTAATTTATTACTCATCTGTTTTTGTTATATCCCTTCCTTTTCCAATTGGTTTCATTTAACTATATTTTTTTATGTCTTTTACAATTAAAAACGTTACCTGCATCTGTCCATTGTCTGTTGAATTGAAATTTTAATTAATAAAAATCATTATCTATACTAATATTATAAAGTTGAAGAGTTTCTTTTCTTTCGAAAAAATCTTTCAGTGTTAGTTAGAAAGGCCCGTGGTACATATATAGCCTATATAAATGTACCACGGGCAAAGTCGGGGCGGACCGCTAGTTGATGATAAATTCAGAATAATTAAGTTAAGAACAACACATATCTACAATTTCAAATTTAAAAAATCCTCGACTCCATTTTGTGATGGCAGCCTTGGTTTTGATTTTTTTTCATACTGTAGGTACATAGTATTTTTCTAGTAAAGCCATTGGTCAAGCCCTTTCATTGCATACCAATATTGAAGGAGTGGTGAAAAAAATGTTTAATCCGCCGCTGCTACAAACTGATGATCTCTTAAGATAAAAGCATATTAGACTAATTCCTCTTTTAAATAAAAAAATATCGGTTAATCTGTTCGAGAGCACAATTCACGAGTACACAAATACACACCTGTGTCTGTACACGTCCTACTTATAATTAACCCCGGTATCATTGCATCATTTAATTACAAATGAAGAATAAATTTTAAAAACGATATAATAACGATGGGCACAGGTACGGAGGTAGGGGTTGCGGAGGCACGTGGCCCAGCCATGCGTACAACTACGTACAGGAGCGCGGCCTGCCCGCCCTCGACGAGTACACGCCTTACAAGGAGAAGGTACTGCGACCGACATTTTGTTACATCTAATTATAAATGTGTGCATATACACTGTGCCCACTCCATCATTGTCTATTAGCATCCAATTTTTATAAGTTTTTCTCTTATATCTATAAAATTTTAAGGATGTTTATTCCTATTCGTACAATATTTGTAATGATGATTGAGATGAGATGCTCAAATTATATATAACGCACGGTTCAGGTGGAGCAGTGCCGCGACAAGGAGGTGCCAGCCGTAACGCGCATCAGCGGTCACGTCAACGTCACCGAGAACAGCGTGCCCGCTCTCAAGGTACACGTCAGTTATAACCAAACCTTGTTTGGGTACATCCTCAATGTGATGAAGGTTGCGCTATTCTTGTGTTGCTCGACATTAATTAATTATTCATTTGATGACCAGGTGGCGATAAAGGAGCACGCGCCTTCCGTGGTGTTGGTGGACGCCAACGCTAAGAGCTTTGTGTTCCACAAATCAGGCGTTCTGTATGACGACCGATGGTATGGATACCTTGTAATCTACTTTTAACATTAAAAGTCTAGTTATTTTTAGAATTCCTGCACTAATGTGAGGAATATAAGCCATAATTACAAATATTACAAATCAAAGCGCTTTATCGTGTACGAATATTGTTATAGCGGCAAGACTCTAAAGAAGCTGAAGCACGCGGTGCTGGCCGTGGGGTGGGGCAGCAGCAAGGGCGAACCATACTTCGTGCTGAAGAACTCATGGTCAGCGGCGTGGGGCGAGCGAGGCTACGTGCGCGTGCAGGCGCGCTCCAACACGTGCGGAGTGCTCACCAAGCCGTCCTACCCGCGCCTCGCGCCCGCCGATGTGCTGCGACGCGACCTGCCGCAGCCCTAGTGACGCACCAGCTCCCGCCTCCAACCACCCCTAGTGCCAATATACGCTCAATAACAGACACCGCCCTGTGTTTCATTCCAACGTGCGATCCCTACCCGCGATAAAAATATAAGTAAGATGATCATAAAATCATTCTATAAATAATATTTAATCTAAAAATTACGTATACTCTGTAATACGGTATTAAGCGTGATTATACTTTTTATAAATATACAATGAATTCACATTCGTATATTAACTTTAAACTTTAAGAATCTTGGACACGTGCGTATTATTTGTGATTTTCATGTGTATCTTAAAGTAATAAAGATTTTTTACTTTTTTTTTTTTTTTTATAAATACATATGCATGTATATTTTTTATGTATTCAAGTAGAAGGCGGTCCACCATGCTCGGTCGGTAATTGTATGGTGTGGTGTGTGATGTCTATTTATCGGACTATTTTGTATGCGCGCTTGGGAAAAACAAAATTTTGTTTAATCACAAAGAAAGAAAGGCAGTCAATAGTGTTTTTGACCGATGCCTTCAGTTTTTTTTTTTTTTTTTTTTTTTTTTTTTTTTTTTTTTTTTTTTTTTTTTATGTCATTGCGGGCAGCTGAGCTGGTGGTTCGCCTGATGGTAAGCGATCACCACCGCCCATAAACATTCGCAAAGGTAGTACCTCCGTGAATGCGCTGCCCGCTTTTATGGGGTAAGGGAAAAGGAAAGGATTAACGACTGGAAAGAAGGAATGGACTAGGACGGGTGAGGAAAAGGAAACGGGCCTCCGGCTCCCCCACTCACCGTACGAAACACAGTGGCATGCCACTATTTCACGCCGGTTTTCTGTGGGGGTGTGGTACTTCCCCGGTGCGAGCTGGCCCAATTCGTGCCGAAGCGTGCTCGACTCCCACAATAAAAAACAGAGTGGCTTTAAGTAGCTTTCACTTTGGTCAAACTAATTTCCACATTTAAAATATTGTTTGATAATAGAAAAAGAAAGTGAAGCGTGTGGTATCCCGCAACAAAATAATATCTATAAAGATAATATCTCTAAAGCTACTAAACGCGCCTCAAGATTACCTATTCTTTTTAGGTTAGGTTTTGGGTTAGGTTTTGGGTTAGGTTAGGTTTTGGGTTAGGTTAGGTTTTGGGTTAGGTTAGGTTTTGGGTTAGGTTAG
>NC_052127.1:6715201-6719724 GCF_012273895.1 Zerene cesonia
ACCGTGAAACCCGCCATCTTTGGCCGCTTTTTTCACATATTCGGTTATAACTCCAAAAAAATTAAAGCAAAGGTTAGTTTTTTGAACTTGTAAACCTAGTGCAACCTCAAATCTCGGTGTTGATGCTCGTAAATTGCGACATATATGAGATTTGATTACGTTAAAATGGATTTATACAGTCGATCAAAGTTACCTCCTTTTTCTGCCAACATTAGCCACTGCTTATAACTCTTCGACTATCGCCTCTACTGCAGTATAATTAAGAACTATGATAGGAAATTGTCCAAAGATGACGATTAGACGACAAAAATCATAAAAAATAACGTATATAGAGATATATTGACGAGGCCAAAGTTACCCAAAACTTCTTTCCAATTTTCATACAAATTATTTTTAGAGTTAGGGTTGTCAAAAATATATGTACGACTGAACTGTAATCGGATTGGTGTTGAAAGAAAAAATGCTGTAATATAAATGTCAATGTTTAATACTGCAAGGTACTGTAATAACTGGTAACTTCCTATAAAAAATATTAATACTGAACAAAAATAATAATAATCAACAAAATGACAAAAATAATCAACAAAATCATATCTAAAGTCAACAAATTATCTCAGTCTTATGAGTATATATTATTCCCTGCTACAGTTAAAAGCATATTATTTATGTTTATGAGATCTAGTAATTTTTAAACATTAGGTTAGGTTAGTAAGATTTTAGTTTCTCCAACCGTTCGCCATAATATTGTCTTTTCTTTCTACCTATAGGAAACTTATTTGTACAGTAAATGAATGATATAAATGTATCATAAAAAGTTAAAATGTCAAAGATAGAAAAAGAAACGCGTACTTACTTTACTTTTAACTTTTGTACTTGTTTCGTATTGAAATTCAGATTCAAATTGATGTGATTGAAGATCTTATGAGTAATTTTTAATCATATCAACAAAAAGCACTCTGTATAGCGAACGATTAGAAAACTAAGCCCTATATATAAAATTATCCAAGTAGGTGTATGGCTCATGAACACTTAGAACGCTTAATATGTATTAATCTAATTAAATAATTGACTTTGTATTTATCAAAACATAAAATTATTGAATGTTGTAAGAACGATCAAAGTTAAAATCAAACACGATTTGGCCCCGTCTGGAGATATTTGGCCGAGGCAATACTTCCTCTATATCATCAGGATTTACTTCACATATGTCCTCTACGATTGGGTATGTAAAAATTGCTTTATCGCGCTTTGAATTTTTGACTTTTCTGGCAAATTTCACTGTAGGGGTACTATTGTTAATGTATAAAATACACCCCACAAAATGCTTCAAACTTTTCTTCATCGTAAACTTGACGACGACCCAGTCATCTTTTTTTACATCTATATCTAATGGTATAGTGATATTATATGGTTCAAAGTTTTCTTTATTATAGATTTCTTCGGAACATGTGGATACATACTCATCAACTGTTTTATATTCGCATTCGTTCCTTAAATCCTTTAATTCTTTGACTGTTAATTTAACATTTGAGGTTACTATAGGTTTAGATTGTGGTGAATTGAATGTCTTAGGTCGTAAACATGTTGGTAAAGAGTCTTCATTAATGGCCACAAAACTTTGGTTTTGATCATTACTTTTAAAATTATAACTTAACACGCAAACTTCTGATGCTTGTGCGGTAGTATAGTACGACAATAAACCTAAATGCGTATTAATAAACTGGATACAAAGCTCATTAAGTCTTCTAGGAGTACAGATCACCAGTTGTTCTTCCAAATTTATTTGTGATTCCTTTTCAATATCAAGATAGAAGTTTCCAAATATCTCCTCGCTCTCCATTTGCACATTAATATGCTCTTCCATTTGCAACTCCAACTCTTCGGAATGATTAATATCACTAAGGACCTCAACAATGTCAGAGTCACTATGACTACTAATAAATTCTTCTTCTGTAGTTGTGGAGTTATCCAGAAACTTTTTAGGTCTCTTAACTTGTTTGTTGTTCCTCTTTTTAACAGATTTTTTCAATCGACGTTTAGTCCTTCTATTTATAAGTTTAGGAATGAAGTTCTCTCTACTATTTGGTGAAAAACCAGAAACCTCCATACTTTTATCATTCTCGTCACTACTTAATGAGCCATGAACATCAATAGTTACAGCTATCTGATTTAAATTTTTTTGGTCTTCGGCATTCGAAATTTCAGGGAGAGTTTTATTTAAGTTTGAAGTACATGCTTTCGAATATATGTCAAAGTTCTTATCTATTTCTTTTAATTGTATTTTTTTCAATTTACGTTTAGTTTTAAATTCGGTTGTTTTTTTAGGCACAATAATATCTTCCAGAATATTAACTTTCTTTGGTCTGTCTTCTTCTACAAAACCTGTTTTTTCATTTAAAATATATTTATTTTCACAATTATCATTTTCTATAGTTTCGGATGGTTGGGAAGTCTTCAAAAAATCACTGAAAGTCACTGATTTGCCCGGTTCAGTAACAACTTTTTTGTTCCTTTTTGTCTTTAAAGGGTCTGGCTGTCTGATGCGTTTTAAATAATCTAGCAATGCGTTATCAATGCCGTACGATGTTATATCTTCGTGATACTCTGGCACACGCTTCAATACTTCTCTGGGGTTATATGGGCAGATTCCTGTAGCTTTGAAACCACTTTTGATGTTTTTAGATGAATTTATTTGGATTTGTTCCATTAAGGAATGTAAAAGTTTTGGGAAGTGATTTTTATTTAAAGTGCTTTGGTTAGGGTTCTCCATTTTGTATTTAAGTAATATAGCTCTCCACACTTTTTTAAGTGGTGCAAAAAAAGCCACATCTAGTGGCTGAGTAATGTGCGTCGAGCTCGATGGAATAAACACAAACTGAATATTATGACGCTCACATAATTCGATAACAGTTACATTTAAATGGCTTGATAAATTATCACATACTATGGCCTTTTTTCCAGGTAAAGATTCTGCCCAGTTCAAAATTATTGTCTTGAAGTAATCCTCAAAAACAGTAGAGTCAAACCACCCTGATTTTGTGCGGTTATACCTTGTATCACGCGGTCCACCCTGTATCCACTCAGAATATAAATTTTCTGCCTTATACACGACATAAACCGGTAGACAGCTTCCGTCTGCTGTTACGGAGAACATCAACGAGATGGCTCCTTTACTGGAATTAAGTACTCTTTCTGGATATTTGACGCCTCGTCTATAGATACATTTCGATGATCCTGGATCGTCAGTCAAATTTGTTTCATCGAAATTAAGTATGTTTGACGGAGGGATATCTTTTAGAGTGTGTTCTAAATTTCTGAAATACTCCCTCAACTCTTCAACTCCTTTCTCAGCTCTAGTCTTTTTTATATTTTGGGTACTACGGACGGTTAAATCGGAAGAATGTCGTGACAAAAAATTATCGACCCATGCTTTCCCAGGAGGATTACCGTTAAAAGTGTCCTCTCGGCCATTCTTTTTCAGGTATTCAAATACCACGAGGCGGAGATCTAATTTACTCAGAGGGCACCCAAATTCCCCAGCAGCAATCAAAACTTTTACGAATTTGGCTTCTTCATCAGGAGACAATCGCGTTGGACAACCAACAGACTTTGTGTGGCAATATTTTATTTTGTTTATTATAGTTTGTTTCGGTATTGCGAACTGTCGCGCCGCCTCTCTTGCAGATATCTGTTTTTTGCTTACGAGCTCTACAGCTATTGCCAGCATATCTTCTGAATAATTTTTGTACTGCCGGGAACCAAGACGCCTGCGACTTTTTCTTGGTTTTAATCTTGGTTTTGTATTTGAAGATGCATCCATTCTATAATAAAATAGATAAATAAAACATTTATTGTTTGTACACAACAGAAATAAAGGAGATTTCAACTAGGAACTTTGCCACCACCTGCCACCAAAATAATAAAAAAGTACCAATTTAAATAATAACAGACAATTCTGAATGATGATTGTACTAAACTGATTTGTTTTTACATGATGCCAACAAAAAAATACATTAAAACACCACTGCGGGTAGGTACTTAGGTAGGTATTAACACTATTAACTAATTTAAAAAAAAATATCAAGTGGTAGCCCTGGTACCAGTTTGTCTGTGGCCAAAGTTGACATCATATGTTTGCTACAAATGCTTGTAACATTGGCCATTTGAATAACTCGGTTTAAAAGACTGGAATTGATTTAAGATACACACCATATTGTCACCAAGAAAGCACTTAATGACATATCAAAACAACAACTCACCTTTGTCACTTTTATCACGTACCGAAAGAAAAAACTCGAGGCACAATTTGGTACAAGCGCGACAGACCTGACTTTGATGACCGTTGACAGCTAACTGAGTGAAGGGAATGAGAGAACTTATTACCAGTGTTGCCAGAAATATATTTTATTTTCCCGAACAGGTTGCAAAAGGTTGCCATCTGACATATAATTTTTACTATTACAACTTTTGCTTATTTTTGATAACTGGCCAATGTTACACCTGAAAAACAAAGTTGGCGGGTT
>NC_052128.1:0-1518 GCF_012273895.1 Zerene cesonia
TTTCTATTTTAAAAGAAAATTATGGCGTATTTGGTTTAGGTACGATTCGTAACAATAGAACCAGGGGAGCTGGATCTATTTTGCCTAGTGAAAAGGCAATGAAAAAGAAAAAGAGAGTAGCTTATTCACAGGTCGTATGTGACAAAACCAAGCTGGCTCTCGTTCGCTGGAACGACAATAAGCCTGTCACTCTGATAAGTTCATTTGTTGGATGCACACCTATTGTAAGGTAGAAAAGCGAAAGTTAGATGTTGACTGTCCTCAAATAGTAAGGGAGTACAATAAACATATGGGGGGTGTAGACCTGGGTGATATGTTAGTATCTCTTTATAAAATACCGTTCAAGTCTAGAAGATGGTATATAGGTATATTTTGCCAGTTGTTAGATATAAGTATAAATAATTCATGGATTTTATATAAAAAAATACTAACGACAGAAAAAAAATGTCTTTGAAAATATTTCGGCAAGATCTATATCTAAATTTAACAAAAAAGAACCGGTCTGTACGTTCTCACTCTATAGTTGAAAATTCAACAATAAAGAACCCTAAGTTACCCAGGCCCATTAGCCCCATACGTTTCGACAATATTTGCCACTTTCCTAATACAAAAGAAGACATGGGGAGGTGCAAATATTGCCTAAAAAATACTACTGTGTACTGCATGAAATGTAATATAAGACTCTGTTTTGTTACCGGAAAAAAATCTCGTAATTGTTTTCTCAATTTTCATACAAAATAATACTAAGTTTTTTGTGAAATGCTAGAAGAGGCTCTATTATGTTATAAAAGATATTTTGTTATGTCCTTGTTTTGTTTTTTATATAAATAAAAATATTTTGTAAACCGCACTACCTGTTTGAATGTGTACCCTAATTTGATTATGTTCATCACAGTAAACATTACAATAAAGTGGTATTTCTCGACAGATTTGGCAATGTTCACTCTGATGAACATTAGTTTCCTGGAAACCTGAAGGTCGCAACATTTTTTTTTATTTTTTCTGGATTCCTTACTACCCTAAACTTATAAATATACATAAATTTTACATATACATATATAACACATTGAACCTCTACCAAATTAAGGGTTAACACTATTTTCTTAATTTAAATTCATTGAAATTTATTTTCGATTTTTTAGTTCGGTTTTCTATAAAAAGCGTGTTTTTTAGTTTTTTTAACTATTATTTTTTTTTTTAATCTCTAGAGCTAGTTGGTGTGTCACACTGGGGTTTTTCAAGAACTCGAGCGAAGATATCGAGTCGTTCATATGTTTACCGTTTTGGCTTTTGTAAGTCCAATCTCGACGTCTCAATTAGGTCTACGTGAATATATAAAAACCTGATTGTTGAGACGCACTCCTCGGGCGTAATAACGTCTCAAAGTTCAAGCCCTGCCGTGAAGAGCTCTGTCGCCGTCCAGATGCTGCAAACACTTGTGCTGGTAAATTGTTATCCTATTATTCCGACAAACTCACTTTTACGCGCCTGGCTCAAAACTTACAATTTTTTTTTTTT
>NC_052128.1:1618-54907 GCF_012273895.1 Zerene cesonia
TTTTATAAATTTAAAAGTCGGTCTTTGATTTGTCCTTTTTTAATCAATTCACAAAAGTTTTTATGGAGAACATGTATTTGTTTGTTGCCATTGAAAGTGGAGTATAATTTGTGTACAGAATTTTGCGTTTTTTAACCAAAGACCGAATTTTTCGTGGTAAATTACATGATTTTATTTTTCAAATCCTCATATAGTAGCACACATAAAGGAATTAAATTTGGAAATGTTATTATTGATTCAATAATAATAGATAGCTTACGGTGCAAGGCTATGTTAAAGATCTCTCAAGAGACAATTTATTTGTATATAGAGCGAAGCGGGACCCACACGAAATAAGTCCAAGAGATTGATCGTAAATCTAAATATTGAAAAATATATCTTCTGTGTCTATATCTAAATAGTCGATAGCGAGGAAGCTAATGACCTTCTGCCTCTTTGCACCTACTCGCTTTGTTTTGTGTGAATTTGTTTAGTCCGTAGGTACTCGCGTGTTAGGTAGATGGTCATTACCGCATCTCTTAGATTAAGAAGTTCACTTAGCTATCACAAATTAGCTTCAACGTATACTTCAAATATTAGTGGTGAATGTTGCTTGTCGTATAAATACGTCATATAACACTGAGCTGTTCTTATTATACGTAAAATAGTTTTATTCACATGTTTAAGATAAGTGATGTCATCGTTTTACATGATGTATGTTGTGTGGTCGGGCGCGAGCCTACGCGCAATAGTTGCAGCTTTGATTGACTTTAATCTGACGAGGTATATGAGGTATTTTCTACAAAATATAATCGTTTATAATGTAGTTAATAGATAGCTTCTAAATTACAGTTTTCTAGCTCACTGTTTGTTGAATGATCTAACGATGGGAGTTATATTTGGACCGTCATCGCTTTGACAGCTTAAAAGCCTTAAAATTGTGGCTTTTAATGAATAATTTTGTGAAATTAATAAAAAAATATCCATAAACACATTTCTTGTTTTATTTGAACCTATCATTTTATATAGCTACCCTTTTATTTATTATTTTAATAAGACAAATATAACCGACGTGTTTTCTAAATCAAGTTGACTCAATAAGACACTTCACACAGTTGGTTCAGACCACAAGACACACTCAAGTCAGTACCAAAGAATACTAGTACATTTCACTTCACACTCCAGATACCATTAGAATGGGGATTTATATCAGTCCACGCTACGCACGCGTGGTCAATGAAAGGGCATTTAAGACCCGCCGTGTCAACGAAACATAAATGCATTTTTCGCCGTTGCCGAAATCGCCAAGTGTTTGTTATTTTCTTAGTAAGTCACACTAAAACACTTCATTACTCCAGATTTCCTTCCGAAGCGTTTTTGAATCATCATAATTTGATATTTATCACTCGTTCTGAAAGCAGTTTTTAAGAGCTGGCAAGAAACTCTGTAGTTGCTCTTTTGAAAATCATATCAATGTTACTTTTAAAATAATCATGCCTGTGAACTGTCCTGTGGTTCTCAAGCGACAACATTGTAAAGGTTTTATGGATAATATAGCATTTAAATTTTTGCGTTACCAACACTTTCCTATTGAGATAAAATTCAACTTTAAAAGCGTATATCTTGACCGATGAATATTTTAGTAGTATGATTTCAACATGTGTTGCCCTTCCCAACAGAATTCGTTAAGACGATGATGCTGTGAAAGTCCTTATAAACTTTTCCCGGCGTATCGACATCCGTGAGATGCTTTATTTTTCGTTAATAACAAATTATAAAAATTACACGATTTGAATCAAAAATAAAACAACAGAGCTTCATTATAAATATTTATTCATCATACATTGGACATAATTTGGAATTCCGTTATAAATACATCCATCACTATTACAAAAAAAAAAGAAACATAATCCGACTGTTTTCTAGTTGTATGTATTAAAATAACTGTCCCACAAGCTTCGGGATTATAAAATAAGCATTTATTATGTTACAATTATAATCATTTCAGTTATTTACTATCTCATAGCAAACATTTACAAGGCCTTAGATCTTACTGTTCTGACTATATTTATATTTTTATACTTTTCCAATCAATACAGAGCTAACACGCATTGTTTTAATGCATTTTATAGGAATATCAAGACTTTTTAGGGTCGTATACCGCGCCAATAAATAATCAAATCGAAAATGAGCGAGATAGCTTGTACTCTATCCCCTATGTGCGAGCAAGACAACATGAGATATTTTATTCCGATTCTTTCATCATGGGCGCGGATTTTTTAATACTTGTCCTGCAAAACCTTTATGGAAATTTGCAAATTTATTTTTCCCAGGAAATTTTAATACCACAAAACTAAGTCTTGGGCATTTACATTTTTTTTCCGACCTTACCTCACATTTATTATTGCCTTATAAAGACAGACTTTTATCTCGAAGCCACTTACATAGGCCTCTTAAGTTTTTACATGACCTAGAACTAAGTTCTTAGGCTTAATTGTCTGATGATCAATCTTAAGACATAGAATAGTCGTTTTAAGTTTTTCGATCTAAATCTCACTTAGTTTAGAGCTAGATCTGAATAAATTGATTTTAAACTTGGAACTTTTAGATTTGGAACCGAAATAAACTTGTTCTTGTGATCAAATGGCAGAAATTCTTATATTGTCAGACAGAGACAGCACTATGCAAAATATATCTCGTGTCTCTGTCAAACAGGATATAACCCACAATTGAATCACAAGAACAAACGGTTTTTGTCAGCTATCAACACAAATAAAACACGATTATACATCACGCACACTTACAAAATGGCAGTTTCATTGGCCACTTAATGATTTTATTATTATTAGCGTGTATATGTGAAAAAATTGATTTCCAGTGTAAAGTAGACTAGCCTATCACCATTATTGGACTTTGATTGTCAGACTATGCTTTGAGCCTGCACGAAGTGTGTATAAATAAAATAAAAAAAAATTAATGAAAATAAACTAAATTCACATGACACTAATATTTATGGTAATCGTGTTTCCGAACCATTTTCCAAAATAAAGTGACAGAAAATCTATTAACAATTTTTTTTGCTGCTGATTTTCGATTTATTTTTTTTAAACAACATGCAGGCTTCATGTATTTTTCAAACACCAATAAGAATAAATCATAAGATCACATAATACGAGACTTCTTACAATTAATAACACATACATTTAAATCAGATTTTAAAGTTTAATGCAATAAAACGATTCATAATTGTTACAATACATAGAATTTAAACCAGGATTCAAAAACGTATGAACGATTAATAACTACAAAAACAAAAAAAAATATATGTATGTTGTGTGGAGAATTCAAATACTAGTTTAGAACAGATCAGAATATTAAAAAACCTACAACTTATAAAGGCAAAAGTTTGTCGTATCTGTATAAAATTTGGATAAATTATAGTCTGGATGCGGCACATAGGCTCCTTTTTACCCGGGTACCACGCGAGTGTCGCCGCGGGCAACAGCTAGTAACATATACAATAGCCCTTTAGATTAATACAGTAAAAGCATAGAGAAACAATAAAATATTTTGAGTTTGAATACAACGCCATCTGTCGGAATTTAATAGTAACTTACGCAAATATTCATATCAATGTTTTATTTAATTATTAATAAAGCGATATATTACATGTTATTCTCAATAATTACTACCTTATTCGTTATAAACAACATTAATGAAATGAGATGGAAATTTTTTATTTATTCTGATCTGTTCCAACTATTTTTTGAATTAAATTAATTAAATCTATATAGTATAAAATACACTAACACATTATAAACAAAAATATCTATTCTATTATTTTAGAAACATATCACATAGATGTACCATTTTTGATGTGATTTTATTTTCGTAGTGAGGGAATACTAGGCAGTCACAAAATAAATTTAAATTATAGTTCCTGAGCAATATAGGCAGTTCGAATCCCTGTTCAAGACGAAAGCGTCTTCTCAACTAAATAAACTGATTCCGTGTAAATTCTTCTCTGATCTTCGTGAGATTTGTTTTCAAAAATTCAACCTGAAAGAGAGTTTAGTATTAAATTTTGTTGAAATAATAAGAACATAAAAGAGTAATTTTACAACCAATTTCAGAGTTTTTTGAAGATTAACTTTCATGATGATATGAATTTATTATAAATAATTCAAATTGTTTCAATATATCATGTTATTCTGAAGTTGGTTACATTTCCCTCGATAAATGTTAAAAAAATCATTTATATTCTACTAAGCTAAGGATAAATTATGGGTCATTAGTTATTTTAAATAGAAAAATGACTATAATACAATAAAATTGTTTATAATTTTTTAGGATGTTAAGACTCAGTTATTATAAATAACAAACGTAAGCTGTATATCATCATCATCAGCCCTTACATGTTCCCACTGCTGGGACACAGGCCTCCTATGAGGGTTCAGGCCATAATCCACCACGCTGGCCAAGTGCGGGTTGGCAGATGTCACATGTCGTCGAACTTTTGATTCTCGGACATGCCGGTTTCCTCACGATGTTTTCCTTCACCGTTTTAAGCAGTGGTAATGTTATCTACATGCGCAGATAAATTGAAAAATCAATTTATTTCCTGCACGCTCGCCCGGTCTCGAACCCCGACTCATCGATTTTGAAGTCCGAGGTTCTCACCACTGAGCCACCACTGCTCAATATATATATATATATATATATATATATATATATATATATATATATATATATATATATATATATATATATATAAGCAAGCTGTATATATCTTATGTTTTTTTCTTATTTATAAACTATATATGGAATATTGTCGTAAAACATTTTTTGTAAATTCACTTATTGAACGATATTTCTTTTCGATTTTTCATTGAATTTGAAAATGGCATAGATATATATGCACTGCTGGTAATTTTAAAATTAGCAAAATTTAGTACTTTAAAATATTATTAATATTATCTTAAATTTTTATGTTTTTGTAAGACGGGATATCTAAATCGTGGACATAAGTAGGTAACTAATTTCCCCACACTATTAAAGCAAAATAAACGTTGCTCAAATGACATATGACCAAAGTTTTAGCCTATACCATCCAGACTATGATATATTCTAGATTTTTGTTTCTCTTTCTAATGTACCATAGTGTTAGTTGCAGAAGCATATTCAAAAGATTAACTAACCATTAACGGCGTTACATCCATCTATTTCTTTCAAAGAAGTTCGCTCTGAAACAAAGGTTACCGCTTCAGACAGCTGTTATATTACCTAATAATAATCGATATTAATACACAAAAACTAAATGGCTGGTGATGATGGTAGAAAACGTGTGAAAATTAGAAAGGGTATGATGAGCGGGTACTGCACTAGAGATGAGATCTTACGATACCCGAAGTGTTTGTTGTTATTATTGTTTATTTTCATCCCTAATATCAATATTTTTTGTGAATTAATTTTTAATTTACATATAAGAAACCATTAATTATATTCAAACAATTATTTTTTTTCTAAGAAATACTGTTTTTGTAATATAAGAGATTGTCAATCTCTTCACAATTTTTAAGAATTTATAGTACAACAGAGCAATTACGACGTTTCTTTTATATATTATATGGCAGTGTTAAACTAATTAGTTTAATTAATCTTTAATATAAAAGTGATACCTGGGTCTCATCTTGGAACAGCCTTCTGTATTATTCTACTAAGGTGTTGCATGTTGCACAATTCTTTATATTATATTTAAATAAGCACAATTGACCCTATTTATTTCTTCTTATTTATTATTATTATAACACATTTTTGAACATACGAGCATCCAAGCATAATAAGGTAAAAGTATAATATTTTAATGTTTTACTGAATATTGATAGCACAAAATACGTTTTTATACTCGGCCCGTCAGCTAAAAGCAGTATGTATGTCAGGTAATATAGCAAAAGCAACAAGACGATCACGGATCTTCAATTAAACCTGAATTAGTGAGAATAACTACTAAACCATCCACACAAAAAGTGTGTGTACATTCAAAGTATCATATATTAAAATATTCTAAACAACCGTTTACCTCAACGCTAGTTTCTGCCAACCGAATGTCAAACGATAATCTACCCGCAACATTTATAAAATTTGAAATCCATTTTTTTAAACGGTATATAATACATTAAACTCAATCTACTATATATATATATATTTAACGCTTAAATAAATATAACATCAAATTAGCGATAGAATAGCATACGAAGGAATTGTGTGGAAAAGTTAGCTATGAAGCTACAACACTAAATGTCGCAGTGACATGAGGTGGAGTTATGTAAGCGAATATCAGGTTATGTTAAGATTTTGTTATTGGCGTCCTGAGATTCGAAGACGAATTATTACGATAACTTTTATATTGTAGTTGAAAATTTTTATAACGTAGATTTTGATCCTTCGAGACGGATTGTAATGGTTAGTATTTTTGTAAAAACACAGCATATTTATACAATTTTTTTTTTTTATGGTTAAAAGGAAAAGGACTCAGACATCGTGATATCGGCATAATACATTAGTCATTGCTTTTAAACGTAAGAGCTTATTCGCAAACTATAATACAAAACAACGAAACCAGCCGAAAAAATATTTATGGAACAAATATCCAATATTTTTTTTTTTGTTTTTTTAAACATTTTTCCATCACCGTTAGTAATATTTCTTATAATATAACGCCCACAAAATCTTAACACAAGTGCCACCACAACCCGCGGTGATGCGCAAGCGCAACTTACAATTTGTCTTTATTCGCGGGCTCAAATATAGTCCTGTTGTACGCTTGCTTGGAAGACTCGTGCTTCGCTGAGCGACAGAAATATGCGTTTGGTTAATTAATATGTTGATGGACGTTATCTTAATTTATATGAATTACTTGTGACATTGTTCGTCCGCGATGGACTCCGTAAACTACACAACCGATTTTAATCAAATTTACATACCATGTGATCCAACTTAAAAGATAGGATAGTTTATATTGTTACAATTATGATATACCGGGGCGGGAGCTGGGGCGTGTAGCTGGAAATTTATATAGGCTGTCATATGAGAGAAGTGGTATCCATATTGAAAATTATTAATTTCATAATAATAGAGCTATATGGAATTAAATTTTGCGCCAAGTTGTTACTGTTCAATAAAATGTAATATTTTTAAAGGATTTTTCTCAGACAGACCGACTACAAATGGTTGTTTCGTAAAGTAAATAATTTGAGTCCTGGCAACCAAGATGTAAAAGGTCAAAGACCATAAGATAACATATGGTATTCCTGTAAAGATCACGGAAGGCCAACGTATTAGAAAAAGAAAAGAAGACTATCAAAATAAAACTCACCACTTGTAATAACTCCACCATATGAATTGCAGTTAACCTTGGTTGGTGATTGGGAGTGCTGAAAATATATATGAAAATACTTAATAGAATAATAGATAGGATTTATTAATTGTTAGCATACCTAGTCAATAACTGTATGACACTAAAAATAAATACTAGTTTTTCCAAAACCTGATTATCCATGTTCATTATTTCTTAATAACAAGGAACAGTGTGGATTTTAATTTCAATAATTCGCACATCTATGTATAAATTACTCAAAGTTAATGTGGATTATTTATTTCAATTGCATTTAATTCATTCTTTCACAGAAGTTGAAGAAATATAAGCCACTTTGTGAATAAATGTTAAATAATTTACTATCTGTATGGTTAATATATTTATTTTATATGGGCTCTAATTTGAACAAAATATAGAAATAAATAAGAATTGAGTGAAGGAACAAAGATGGGCAAAATAGTAAAAAAATGAAATGTATTAATTCATTGTAAGTAGAACAAAGGTATTATTAAAATTTCAAAACCAGAGGATGAAATTATGATAATTACAACATAATTTTTTGTAATTTCAATTTGTATTTCTCAGTTGAAAAACCACAGGAGCATAGAGAGTATACTTTAATTCATTGACTAATACATTACTTTTCCAACTATACAAGACAATTAAAATAAAATAATCAAATCAAAAATAGTAATCTATAGCGTCCAACGTACCTTCATTTCCTCCAAGCCCCTCATAACCGTGTTAATCTCCTCCTTGGTCGCATCGTCCAGGTCGTTCTTCTTAACACTATTCACTTTACAATCACTCCTATCTGAAGGCACTGTGTCACTCTCACACACTTTATCACTAACTTTGTCCTCTATCACTTCTATATCACTACTGCTATCGTCCACAGCAACTGTGTCTTGCTGTATGTCACCCAACGGGTCCAAATCGGAGACAATTTCTATGTCCTTTTTCTTCTTCTCCGGAGGCCGTTTGTCCGGCTTCGCGAACGTCGGCGAATGATGCACCGGCACTAACGCCGGGTGTGGTATATTATTCTCCATCGCTTTCATACTGTCTATTTGCGTCTTACTGAATTCGTGAACACGAGGACTCTTCATTGATTCCCTCACTTGCGTGTTCGTGTCTATGTGTAAGGGCGTGTCTATTTTATCCTTCTTCTCTTTTCTCTTCTTATCACCATCTTTCTTGACCATGTTGTTTAAGGCGGCTGGCGATTTGACGCGTATGAGCGGCTCCTTTTTGTCAACTTTCTTTTCTTTACTGAGCACTGGTGTTATTGTTATACTGCCTAGATTGTTGGGAACATCTTTTTTATCTGTCCTGTCGTTTGGATTTTCAATGATTAAGTCTTTGTTGAGAGAGAAGGTGTTCAATATTGAGCCATAGGATAGAGTTTTATGTTTGTCGTCTTCTTTTTCGATTGTTTTTGTTGTTGTTGTGACTGTGAGCGAGCTCGGGAACTGTATGGGCTCGTTGAATTGTTGTATGTTGTTGACAACTGTTGGTGGTTGGGATTGTGACGTTGAACCGATGCGTTGCCTTTTTAGCGTCGCTGCTTTCACTTCTTTGTTGAGACTGAAAATAGAAGAGTTATTTATTACTATGTGTGTCTTGTAACATATTGTTATACTAGCTGCGCCCTCGGTTTCACCCGCGTAAGACTGTATCGTAGGAATATCGGGATGAAAAGCCTATGTGTTATTCCAGTTGTCCAGCTACCTACGTACTAAAATTCATTTAATCGGTTCAGTTGTTGCGTGAAAGATTAACAAGCATACACACATCCTCACAGACTTTCGTATTTATAATATTAAGTAGGATAGGACAGTAGGAATATAATTTCGAAGAGGCGAAAAAAGTCAGTTGTGTAATTCAAGTAGAGCTGTAAATATTTATGCTGTTAATCTTTAATAACGATAATACACAATTTTCATTTTCTATGTCATTCAACAAGTAGCTTTTGCAATAGCTAGAGTAATCTATATGATCATGGCGTGAATGGCAAAGTGACTGAATGAGGTGGATTTTCAACAATCGACGATCACTCACACAACTACAGCCCGGTACATAATTAAACAGTGAAATCATTAAACCTGACATGGGCTCATAGGTTTATTATAGATAACGAATTAATGTGGGCGTTGTTATGTAATGAAAAGGACAAAGTTCGGTAAGGAGCGGAGCTTGCCCTTGCTAGACCACTCTTGTTTCACTGATCGGTGGGTACGCGAGCGTTATGTTCCCACCGCTGACCTCCTATGAGGGTTCAGGCCGTCATCCAGCGTGGTGGGCGGTGGAGGAGTAGGGGGAGGGGGAGCGGCACTGACTTGGCCTGGCGCAGCAGCGTGGGCATGCGCACGAAGCCGGGCGGGAAGAGCGGCAGCGCGCGCGTGGCGAGCAGCGCGGCGGCGCGCTCGGGCGCGGCGGCGAGGCGCGCCAGCCGCGCCAGCAGCGCCCGGCTGCGCGCGCACCACGGGAAGCGCCGCTTGGGCAGCCGCTTGTCGGCGTGCGGCGCGCCCTCCGCCGACGCTATCTGCATCTTCTTCCTGCAACGTTGCATCGTGGGCATTTTTATTTGATTTACCGACATATATTCATTGTTTATTTCTTTTTTATTAATGTAACTAGGATTAGTTACATTAATAATCGTATTGACATGCTTCAAATGTACCTATATATGTACCTATGAGGATGAATAAATGATTATGGTTATGATTATGTTACATATCTTATCTCAAAATAATAAAACGAAAAGGTGACTGACCAGAAGGTGAAAACATCATTTCTTAGCAGATTTAGAAATGATTTTGACAAAATCTAACCTCAAGGGAGTAAAATGGCGGATGAAAATTCGTACCATGACATAGAAGTTCATTTAAAGAATTTCATTTAAATGATTAAATTGTGCATTTAAAGAATTTGCAATTCTTCATACAATCAGTTCATAAAACATTCAGAACTTACCTCTCCTGTTGAACTCTTTCACACTCAGCGTTATATGTCGCGATCATGTCTGGTTTTCTCTCATCTATTAACACTTGTAACCTGAAAATAATATTTGAAATAATAAGCTTTTGCTATAAATATCCATTATTCATATTACATAAGTCACATGTAATGTCTGCCTGCTCACTACAATGGTTAATGTGTGAGCTAAGAACCAAGCGTGTTCTGGGTTCAACTCCCGGTGGGATTTATGTCTCGGTCTGGCAGGACACAGAAAGCCGACTGTAAAAAGATTTGATCAGTGAAACAAATATATATCATCTGTACCCACACCCCACTAGGGAACATGGGATTTCACTATACACGTAGAACATTCAATAATATCTTAACATTAACTTACAAAGATGTTTCTGGAAAATTCCATATGATAAAATATAACATAACTAGCTTTCCACCCGCGAATTCGTCCGCATAGTCTAAAGCAATACCATGAGAATGTCATGTCTCACGGTAAAGAGTAATCTGTCACCTAGAACCTCCTAACTCTAACCAGACACAAATGTCACATCAAAAAATCTATCCATTGCAACATAGGACAAACAAATAAACAAACACACTATCGCATTTATCTTTAGGAAAATTAAGGATTGCGATAAACTGTCACCTCTGCAAGGTCTCCACGATCCGCGCCTCCTTCTCCTCTGGAGTTAGTCTGCTGACGTCATCAATATTCTCTAAGTCATCATTGGCCTTCCTCTTGAGCGAACTTGAGTTAGTATTGGTTATAACAGTAGAACTATTGGCAGTGCTTGTTTGAGTGGGATTCGTTTGCGGCTGTGCTGCTGCTTGAGTTGACGGAGCTGGAAAAATGATACATACTTTTTTTTTCTAATTATAAATATATACATAGTATGATCATAGTGATTTAAGTATGCATGTGCGTATTATAATGAAAATATGCCTTAAGTCAACTTATTACTGCCACTGCCACTACATTATGAATATAGTACTGCTTATTACATTATGAATATAACTGTGTGTTTACGTTGATATCAACGTAATTAGTCGTAAAAAACGTTATATCCTCTCGAGTATAGCCTTTGCGTGCGGGTGCGCGGGTGCGTGGGTGCTCGGGTGCGTGTGCGTGTGCGTGCGCGGGTGCGTATGCGTGCGCGTATGTATGTGCGTGTGCGTGCGCGTATGTATGTACGTGGGTGGGTGTCTATGTGCTCATGTCCCACCGGCGGGCGCGGCGTGCGCGGCGTGCGCGGCGGGCGCGTCGAGCCGCTTGGCGCGCTGCAGCAGGCGGGCGCGCGAGCAGCGCAGCGCGGCGGCGGCGCGGCCCCAGCACACGCGCCGCAAGCGGTTGTCCGCGCCGCACTTGTTCAGGCTGCGCTCCAATCTGCCACGACATTATTGTGTGTACAATTAGAATTTAATAATAAAAAATAAAAAAAACACCCTACGCTATGATCTACAACATTATAATATCTATTATAATATACATTAAATATTTGGGCGCAAAATTCAATACCATCGCCGCCATTTTGTAAACCGTCATTTTAATGCATTTTAAACATTATCTTATCCTGCTAATATCATATAAACCCGTTTAAAAGAATTTATAACTTTTATTGCTATATTACATGCTATACAATTGTAGATATATTTTTTACTGCTAATTTTATTTATTTCGTCATATAAAATGTTTTCGTTCCAATTCAATACAAAAAAATATTTAAGTAATTTGTTCTTGCTAGCAATAAGAACATATTAAAAATAACTACAAATACATACTTCACAACACATAGATCAGTCTTGGCATCAAATTCTTTCCCCGGATTGTCTTTCAGTTGCTGACCCAATGCCTCCAATTCTTCAATTGCTTGACTCACGAGTTGCGGCAGTTTAACTTCCACCTTTGATTCTGTGTCTCTGATGATAAATACATTAAGTTATTTATTTTTATTTATTTATTCTCTATAGTACACGGTCAGAATATTAAAAAAAGAAAAAACATTTTAAAACTAGTGCAAAATTGGCGGCCTTTTTACCAGGCAACTTTGGGCAAAAGACAATATATATTATATATTACAATAATTAAAGTGTTTCAACATTATTGTTGTCGGGCATACCCGACATATTGCAAGTTCGTTATATTTTTAATTTGACGAACATACACACCGACTTTATTTATTGGTGTACACAGTATATGTTTACCTGGAACTATCCGATGTGACCACATTCTCGGAGCTGGGAGCCGGTTTCGAGGTCAGCGAGTCGGACTGAGAGGTTCGCGAATCCGCACTTTCGCCTTCGCCAGCTCCATTTTCTAAAAACAGAATTACGATATCAAAAACGCGGAAATTTTTCTATTTAACTGTATTTTTTTTAGTCTTGTAACTCTATAACCCTATGGATTTTCAAATAATTGGCGTTATTTTATTATTGGAATTTAACACTGGTTTAAACTTACAAAGAATATGCAAATAAAAAATTTAAGCGTGCAGCTTGGAATGTAGAAAAAGAAACAAATTACGTAATATATGCTTAATCGAAATATGATATATAATTTTATAATAAAGCATATTATTATTAAAAGATATAACAAATGTTTCAATTTATGGCCACATTGATAACTTACAACTGTAAATATTAACTAGAAATATGATAATTGATAGTATGTTTAACCAACATTAATCAAATAATGATCATTGTATATGTTAAATGATGCATATAATTAGTACTTTCAATACATTCATAGATTATAAAAGTACATTTAGCTATATTACATACCGTCCGAGGTCTGTTTTCCGGATGTTGCTGCAGATGAGTCAGTTCTGCCCACTTTCTTGGCTTTCTTCTTATCATTCTTTTTATTTTTCTGAAACAGAAATACAGATTTAATCTACACTAATATTATAAAGAAGAATTTGTTTGTTTGTAATGGATAAACTCAAAAGCTACTAGATCGATTTTAAAAATTCTTTTTCCATTAGAAAGCTGCAACTTCACTGAGTGATATAGGCTATATATGTACCATGAACAAAGCCGGGGAGAACAGCTAGTAAACAATATAATAATAAATAAATTAAAAGAAAAAATGCTGTTATAATAGATACACCTGCATTATCAACTAGGTCTTTTACAGAGCAAAATAATTATGCATAGCTAATATGGAACTGCATTTAGTTGAGACTGTTTCCATTTGCCTGATTCGAGTTTATGTAATTATTTATTCATATATTATTTTAAGGCAATAAATGCCTTTTCTTCTTTTCGTCCAATTACTTTACTAATGTTCATAGTATTGCTCAACTAAAACAAATTATTTCTCAAAGTCCAGTAGATTTTAACTCACAATATAAACACACAACAAAATATTTTGCATCTACATCATTTTACAATCAAATTATAGATACACTAAAATACAATAATATACACCACTTCCATACCTTTTTCCTATGTTCAGTCTTGTGTGAATCAACATTGCCATTGGTCATGGGCTTTGTGTCCTTCACATCCTGGCTGTCTGAGTCCGATGAACTTTCCGATGAATCCTCTTCACTGCTGCTCGATGAAATGCGCCGCTGGAATGTTTGTATGAATATTAGAATATGTCTCATATTATGTCTGAACAATCAGTGCTGACAATGCTGGCCATCTTTTGTTAATTGTCCTAAATTAGTGGAAATTCATCTTCATGTATGTATTAGTAATGTAATTTTAGTTGTTGTTGTGTGAATGTATATCCACAATGAATCCCTATGTAGTAAATAAAAATTACTGAACAATAAACGTAACATATGCAATTAGGTAAGACATAAATATGACTTAATCATGTGGAATTTGAATGTAGCATATAAATTTATTTAATGCAAATATAAAATTGATGATGCTATTAAATTTATAATTATAAACAGATACTTAATAACTTCTGTTTAACTAATATAACGCAATGAGCATAGCTCTTACAAATAGCCCAAAAAGTACTGAGGTTTGTATAAAAAAAGCAATCACAAAAAAATCTGCCTTAATGTTTGTAATAAAGCATTTATTGTGTATTGCTTTAAGGTTTAAAATCTAGTCACATAAATTTTTAGATCGAGTGAAACTAAGCAGGTTTTATAAATTATTCATAGACAATAGCTAGAAAAATAAAAATAAACCAAGAAATGTTGAACTGCCAGTTATTTTAGATATAATGTTAAAGTAAATTGGCCATAATATATGTGTCACTGCATCAATTATGATGCAATTCTAGGTATGGTTAAGCAAGTTGTTGTCCTATAAACAGGAACTTAAACTGTATTAAATGTGTATAATTTTTTTTTTTTTTTTTTTTTATAATCGATAGGCAGACGTTTGACCACAATCCCACCTGATGGGAAGTGGAGATGTGGTCTACGTGAGTGCATGTCTAAAATAACAAAAAATAACAAAAAAATAACAGACATAAAATAGAGTTTGAGCCAATCGCAATCGCATAGCATTCATAAATCTAATATAATGCGATCTTAGAATTCCAAAAATTTCTATAACAACATACTTTGTTTAAAACAAATGCAGTAATTATACTACTTTGACGCCCTACCTAGGTAATGCTCCCCCCCCCCTCCCTCCCATCCCTCTTAAATGTGTGATGTAATTTATGGATGACCTCTTACATAATGTAACACTGTCATATGACTAAAGTTACCCCACAATGCACATCTATCTAATAGATATTTCATTACTCACCTTATTATTCCTCCGTTGCTCTCCATCTGAGTGGGCTACTTGGTTCTCTGGCACAGTCTTGAACTCGAGAGATCCACTGTTTATATAGAAACCACCATGGAGTGTATCACATTCGGGTGGGATCATCTCATCATACTGAAATAAAATGTCTGACTTAAATATCAAATGCAAGTAAATTGTACATATACAGACATAAATATACATTTTTTTCCTATATATAATATGCATAATATATTCCTTACTTGGAAGTTGTACATATTTAAGAAGATATACATACCTAAAATTATAATAGATAACTGAAGAGTATTATATACATTACAATATTGAAATTGTAATAAAATTTTATTTATTTAATTCAATTATACAGTATATACTTACCCCATGGGTGTTGTCAATGAAGGAATCATTTTCATCATAGCCAGCCCCAATGTCTGCGAAATCTTCATATTTCGATCGGCCTTTTCTGCCGTATGTACTCTTACCACCCTGAAAACATTAAAATTACCTTTGATATTATTTGTACATTAAAATTAATTTTTATATCATTTGAATGTGGAAGTTGATCATGCTTCGGCTTGAATTGGGACAATTCTCATCAGGGAAGGTACCTCATTCACATAAAATGCTTGAAAAAGGTTGCAAATGCTATTCAGCTTTGTTCAGTAAGTGGGGGAGCTAGATACCATATCCTTTTCCATCTCATTTCCAGGCCTCTCCTTTATTCCCTTCAACATTCCAAATGTTTATCCTACTCTTTTACAGTTGACAATCCAATTGCAGAGATGTAAGACCTCTGCAAATTTTCATGGGCAGTTGTAGCGCTAACCATCACAGGACCCGGAAAGGAACTGGTGTTCCTTTACAGACATAAAAAAACACACACACACAGTTCTGGCACAGTATTATGTAACAAAACTTCTTAATAATGGCTTATTTATATGTATATTTGGTAGTAAACACTGTGAACTATTTTCTACACGCCTAAGTGATAAAAATAAATAGCATAAACTTATTAATATTACAACCATATAATATATTACCGTAAATGGCATTTGTCAACAGTCCAACAGCCATACATTATTTATTTTAACATTGTCACTCCTGATGGTACTAAATGTTATTTGTAATATACAGGTTTTAAAAAATTACAAATGTTCACATAAATGAATATTGCAATTTTAATTACTTACATATTTTTGTTCAAATTTTCTAGCAACTCTCTCAACATCATCATCATTATCTGAGAACGGGTCCAGCCCTGCGGTTTTTCCATTTTCTACTCTTTTTTTTCTCTGTAAAAATAATACATAATAATAATTATACTGATTTTACAAATTCATTTAATATTAAATTATATCTCCAGAGATTTGTGTTCATTGTCGCTCTGCTGACCTAGTAAACATTTTTATTTACATTGGAGTTTGTAGCTTATTCCAGAATGTGACATTTTAAATTATTATTTATATTATGTAATATACTGTTACAAATAATTTGACTTATAATTTTTAGTTCCTACTAGAGGTCCGCCCCGGCGATGCATGTAGATCATATGAATATAGTCTATTGCATTCAGGGATCAATGAGAATAATTATAGTTTTAAAAAACTAAAAAAACACGCTTTTTCTGCAAATTGAACTAAAAACTAGAAAATAATTTTTGATGGCAAAGAGTTTAATGTAACTATAGTTGCAGATGAAACAATCAATCATAATGAAACACCTCAAAAAAATAATTATAATAAAATTTAAGTTATTAACACAATGATTCAATTCAGAGTAAAAAGCGTGGGGTGCATAATATTTTTAAATATTACAATCATCATTGGTAACTATCTATGAGAGGATAGTTATGAACTACAGTAAATTGCACCCCATGTCATGAGCGCGGACGAAACCGCGGGACATAGCTAGTATTTATAATGTAAGTTTTAAGTCGTCTTCGACTTCGCCCGTGGTACATATATGACCTATAGCTTTCCTGAATATATGGGCTATCTAACACTAACACTGAAATATTTTTTCAAATCGGACCAGCAATTCCTGAGATAAGCGCGTTTAATCAAACAAACAAACTTTTCAGCTTTATAATATTAGTATAGATATAAAAATTTAGTGAGAGGACTCGGGCTAAAATACGCCTTAATGCATTACACTTATTCACACCGGCATTATTGTAATTTGTCAAAAGATTAACATTTTGACTCACTTATGACGATAAAAATATACACAGATTTACATTTGAAACTATTTACCTAGTTGATCATAAAAAATATGGTTAATATCGACACTAAATCAATTGTGGATATTAAAATCACTCCTTTATTTATGTTGCTTCTAATTTTTATAATGTTTATATATTTAATATTATAAATACCCATTTAAATTCCAATAAGAATTTACCTATATTCACAAAAGTCGAGTTAATTGACATTATACACATTATTCAAATACAAAATTTATGTAAAGATTAAAAAAAAAAGACTTAGAGGTCGAACATTCAAGATAAAAAAAAATCGCAAACGAAATTAAGCGATACTGATTATATTAAAAAAAAACAATGAATAAAAACTCATTTCAATACGAAAAACATCGGTTCTCAACAAACATATGACATTCGTAATGTCGTCATTACAACATAAAAATACCGATCTAACACGCTCCAATAGAAATAAGACAAGTTACGTGGATTATCTGTACATTCACGCGCAAATATACATCTACGACAAAAAATAACCTAAAACATCAACGGTTGATAAATATAACACGTAAATAAGCACACATAAACATTCGAATAGGAACACACAAAAAAATTCACACACACGCGCAATATATATTATGCACATAACCTAACCATATTATTTACCTATCGATTGAAGCTAACATAAGCTTTAGACCAAGCAAAGATCGCTATAATATTATCATCCCAGTACCAACCGCCAAGTTTTGCAAGCGTTTATCTCCTGCCAACATTGCGAATCACACTACAACACATATACATTATGTATAATCCTATATTCATACCACCTTTAATTATTCTGCAAATGTCACGAAATTATAAACTGCTTTATTAAATATTATGATAATAACCCTTGCACACTATTAACGCACCGAACGTAAATAAATACGACACCCACACACACATGCACTATCTTACTATGTTATATATACCAAACAGTCCTATAATTATAGCTACCTAACATATGTTATCCTATTTCGTAAATAGCTAAATAAAAATGAAAAAACCATTAAACAGTAACCTAATCTGTGATTATGCCGGAAATAACAATGTAATAGGCGGGTTAACTTAGGTCATTCGAATAGGCGACTTTCCCTACGTTCACTATAATAATAAACTACCATTGTCATTAGCAAATATGCAACGTGTTATTCTTATAATGCTGCAATGTTAAAAATATATTAATATCCCTAGGAAATAGTGTTATATCGTATGCTCTGATGGATCAAAACATTGCTCTCGAAGTTGATGTCCTAGGTTGACAACGTTCATCAAAGATTGTTGCAAACATGGCGACCGATAACTGGGCTTCTCACACAGCCCGTGAACGCAAAATCATGTAACAAACCTAATGCAAAACC
Source organism: Zerene cesonia (assembly GCF_012273895.1). Classification (NCBI taxonomy): domain Eukaryota; kingdom Metazoa; phylum Arthropoda; class Insecta; order Lepidoptera; family Pieridae; genus Zerene; species Zerene cesonia. The sequence continues at coordinate 20,268 of NC_052128.1, forward strand.
GTGAAACGTAAGCAAAAAATATCCTAAGCAAAATTTGCAAGGCTCCTTTTGGGACCAAATCTAGCCGCCAAACGCTTTTATTTACCGCGGTTTTATATTTCCACTGGATTCCTCAAGTTACAAAGACCTGAAAAAGCAGTATGGTTGCGTAAATTACTATGATTTTCTGTGATAACTTACTGCTGCTGCTATGACTAGTTCCTTGTAATTCAGCTCTGGACATTTCAATTCGTTGCTTTCCTCCAAATTTATAGTTAATCTCACTGTTTTATTCACATTATTCTTTACACTTTTTGGAGCACCCACTGTTATAATCGTAGCACGTTTAGGGTCCGACATTTTCCATCAAAATCGAGCATAAAATGATTTTTTTCAAAGCATGACACGGCCTGCATTTTCAAACTGTGTACCACATTGCCACCATGTTGGAATTCATTGTTTGGGTTGTGAGCGCCACGGACAAAACTGGGAACTACGATACTGTTGCATAACTAATACACGAGATGGCACTATGTGTTAATGTTTTTATACCAAATAAATAATGCCTAATATTTAATAAATTAAGAAGCAATATCACAATATTTATTAAGATGTATAGCAATTTAATAATTTGAAATATTATTTACGGAGTGAAAGATGTAATCGTTTATTTCTATTGGGGACTCTTTAAAGTTTAATCGTAGTTCAAAGTTTAACTATCAGATGTCACTTTATACAATTTTAATCACATGACATTAGAAGTATCCTGCTTTATCGACTAAATATTGTGGATGTGGACAAAGTCGACCGAATTATTAAGAGCCGAAAGTTGAAAATGTGCATTGGACGAAAAAAAATGCACACAACGCGTCCCATCCGGCGTCGTGGTTAGAGTAAAAGGTCCATTGTGAAATTCGTGCTATGGACCTAAATAATATACTTACTCTATAATAAGTAATATTATAATTATATAAATACTTTATGATGACAATCATAGATACTAGAAAGACCACATAGGGAATGCGTGTTGTGGCCGATATGCTATTTGACTACGACGCGTGAGTACTATTATGTATTCTGCGGCGTTGTGGCAATTAGAAAAAGAAAAGCCATGACGCATTCTGAATATAAAATTGGGTAACAATTAGTAACACGCGCTGTGCAACATGACGGATAGGCTTTTTTTAATTGAAACTACATTGATAATACCTTTTTATATAAAGAAGAACTGTACAAACGTGAGTCGTGAAACAATTTTAAATTGTTATACTATTAATATTACTGTCACTAAATATTACTTGATTTTTTTTTTATTCCGCCAAGTGATATATCTACGTATCTAATTACAACCACGTCTTTTTAATTACACGTGTAAATTGCAATTAACATACTTTCATTTCCTTTCCATGGTGGTAACACTCTATTAATGGTTCCTAACCCTTCCTTTAAATTTATGCACGTAGGACGTAGGTCGTAGCCTTACATGGGGTATCCTGGAAAAGGTTTAATTAGATATGTGATAATATGCGATTCTCGTGCTTATGTTCCTAATTAATTAAAAAAAATCTTGGAATTTATCAAATTAAGTTTTGTATAACATCATATGCACACATACAAATGTTATTTTAAAAATTTATTGTTTTACATGATAGACATAGCGGAATACTATTTCTCTAATGAGGTGCGTTTCCAATAACTATAAAATTGTTCGTGTTTGAAATGAGAATCCTACCAATTACTACTTCAATTCCGAGTTAACGGTCTGGGCGTATAAAAATGACACTATCAGCAAACGACTCCTTAAAGTGGGACTTTTCGGAAAGCGTTGATGAGTTGGACATTATGAAACCAAGATTCCTATTAAGATTAGGTACATTAGTCTCCACTGACGCGTTTGCACGACTTGCCAGTACTCGTTCTGTTTGTAAGTTTAGTAAATCATATGAAAGAACATATTTTTAGACTGTTATTTACGATATGTAATGAGAGAGGGTTTAAGACTGCATTCAAAAATTGTTTAACTTTTAACAAAATTAAATGACTTTAATAATTTAACAGTCGGTAGGTACACATTTGTAAGCCAAAATTAATTAAAAACCAATTTCCGTAAGTTATGTACCTACCTTAAGGCAATATGCAAATTGAAATGATGGGTGAACACAAGCAGTTACGAAGGTGTGACGATTTGCATAAATTTAATTTCAGGCGCAGTAAATGTTAAATTAAACACAATATGTTTTATACGTTGGCTTCTCTACGGTCATAGACAATGTCATAATATCTGCTTATATTATAATAAAAATAATGAATAAAACATTTAATATTATAATACGTTTACAAAAATAAGTAAAAATATGCAATTGACTGAAGGCAGCATTAAATAAAAAAGGAGACGGTATGTCCCCGATCCTAAGATATACGGTGCCACTCCCAGAAAATTATTCATTAGGGAAAATGAAATTTGACCTTCCCGCTCAACGCTATTATGACACAATTTTTGGCGGGAATTTTTCGTTCGGATAATAGAACCGGAGGTTTAAGAATTTGAATACGTTTTACAAAGGAGATATAAAACCAATTGTGCACTGTCTTTGACTTGTCATAAATGTCGGATCTAATTTACCTAGTTTTTATTTTCAAAAGCCTTGATCATAAATTAGATTGTAGAATTCATACAACCAAAATTGTAAAAAAATAAAATCATTTTAACTTAAATAAACATAAGCAGCTAACTAAATTCTTAAACTTATCTAAGTATACGTAATAATAATAGGTCGGCGCCTTCGCCTTCAGCGACCACTAAATTCTAAATATAGGTGCGTTTTAATTTTTGTCACAATTTCATATTTGTATACATTTACAACATTACATATTTTGTTATTTTCAGTAATTAATAGTTAGTGCACAACCCAGCATTAGAATCTGTAAGTAAACAAGAAAATACCTTTTTTTCCCATCTTTTTTTCCAATTTTACTCCTAAGCAACGCTGAGTTATAGATAAAAAAAATATACACGTCGACTTAAGAACCTCCTTGATTGATAATAAAATAAACAATGTTATTTAAAAATATTTTAAAATTGTCTTTTTACTTTTTTTAAGCAGAGGATTAAGGTTTTTTTTATTACGTTCTATTTCCAGATATTTGTCATGTGTTTTGCTGCAAATGCGTTGCTTGCTTTTTAAGAGTTAGAGAATAAGGAAAGGATTGACGACGGGAATAAAGGAGTGGACTATGAAGGGTGAGGAAAAGGATACGGCATGCCGTCCTATTTTATTGCAAATCATTTTCAAGGTTAATGTTACATCGAGTGTAAACATGACCTATTATTATTTACTTCTAACTTGATCTTTGGAATTATTGTTTTGTATGCTTTTAACACTGTTATTAACACTAATAGCTGTATTGTTATCAAGATTTACAGCGACCATAGTTATACAATGAATACCAAGCCTAAATTCGAAGCTAACAGATTAAAAATGTAAAATTCTATCACCTGAACTGAGTTTTGGCGGGAGTGCTGCGATTAAATTTCTGAATCATCGTTAAACGTCGATTTATGTAGCCTTTAAAATGGCTTCCCTTTCATTAGGAAGTAAGATTGATGGCCTATTATGTCTATAAGGGCACTGGGTTAATTTAAAATAAGTGCTAAGATGTTCTTTAAGTTCTCAGTTTTATGGGTAACGTTAAAAGTTAGGATTACTAACTTCTTTCTGTCAGAGTACCTATCTATTTAAATATTAAAATATCCATACTCCATCCTCCTCCTTTCTGTTAGAGTACCTATCTATTTAAATATTAAAATATCCGTTTTTTTATTTAGTAATGTTATGAACGCGGCATTACATTGGGTCTTCAGAATTTGAAAAAAATCTCATTAATAGGATATCTGGGCTTATTTTATTGTAAGTTCATAAAAATCACAGCTTTTTAAAAATTTTAATTAAACACGAACGAAGTCCAGTGCGGAATCAGGAGACTGAGCAACTTTATAATTTTTTTTTTTTTTCAATACAATAATGTCAGTTATATATATTAGATAACTGTTATAACCTGTAAAGTAAGAAACTGGTTAAGCAAAATACGTTTGCAAGTTGTAAGATGTCAAAATGTTAAAAAATCTAATAGGCAACGAATTTCGAATCCATCTATGTAGGAACTAGCTGCGCCCCGCGGTTTCACCCGCGTAAGTCGTATCCCGTAGGAATATCGGGATAAAAAGTTGCCTATATGTTATTCCAGTTGTCCAGCTGTCTACGTACCAAATTTCATTGCAATCGCTTCAGTAGTTTTTGCGTGAAAGAGCAACAAACACACACACATCCTTACAAACTTTCGCATTTATAATATTAGTAAGATATGATAGTTGCTTAAAAATAACTCCTACCAACCATTCCTTCGACCAATGAAAACCTTTGCATTTTCGATTGTTTGACTTTGTACATGCGAAAGTTAAATTACCAGTCCCAATGTTTGCGTTAACATAACAATAATAAGTGAAATGGGATTTTGTCCCCTGTACAGGCCCTAGGGCGTCAAACTTTGGCAAAGTTATGGAATAATGACGCAGCAATTTCGGTTATGTTTTGTAAATGACAGGTGATTAGATTATCGATTCATATACGAATATTCTATCTATTTAAATGTATAATTTGTAGTGTTTTCTCTTGATGGATGTCCATATCTTCGGAGGCCCATATCCTTTTCCTTACCCTTCCCAGTCCTTTCCTTCTTTTTTCTCGCCAAGCATTTCTTAACCCCTTCCCAATTTAAAGTCGGCGTGCTCGACTCCCACAATACAACTAGACTAGACTAAACTAGATGGAGATTAAATGAAAAAAAATAAGTAATTTCAGACAGAACACAGCACACTGATTAACTTTTAAAGAAAATTAATCACTATTACAATTATACGTATTTAATACTAGCTTTGAGTCCGCGGCTTCGCTTGCGTGGTAAAGGAATAAATGGACAGTCCGGAGCTTACCCCGCATCGTTCCCGTTCTTGTGGGGTTTGCGGGATTAGACTATATAGTACCAGTACATTTCTCTTCATTCGAACCGCAAGGGATTGGAACATGCTTCCTGAGTCTGTGTTTCCCGACGAGAACAATCTGGAGGTCTTCAAGAGAAGGGTGAACAGGTACCTTTTAGGGAAGCGCGCTCCATCCTAGACCACATCTCAGCTTACCATCAGGCGAGATCGTGGTCAAGCGCTTCCCTATCATGAATAAAAAAAAAGTACAAGTTAGCGGGTCACAAACTATCTCTGTAGGTACCAAATGTCATTTAAATCGCTTCAGAAATTATGACGTAAAGACAGACAGACAGACAGACAAAGTTATTTTCGAATGAATAATAATGTTTGTAAATGTAATGTAATGTACAAGTAAGGTTACACGTGAATTATAATGGAAATATTATATAAAAAACGCTAAAAGCTCCGTTCTCCTTTAATAGAGGATTTCATCATACATTATTGAAATAATTTAAATAAATTTCATCAATGGCCGAAATACACTGCGATTACAATATTTATGAGCGCTTTCCTTTCCTCCTTGCCGGCGCGTGACTGAAATTTTACCCTTTCTTCCAAATTCGCCTTCAATTATTTCGATTTGTGAATCTTGGATGTGTCGTAAGTAATATGACGTGATAGACCCCTGATTAAACTAGATGTGGTAATAAGGCCATGGATGTATGATGTGGATAGTAAATATAGCTGTTTTTATATGCTTCAAATGAATCATAAAAGGTTAATGATATAATTTTTAGCAGGATAATAAGATTGCAAAAAATGATTGTTCAATTTAAGGGGCACATTACAAATAATCATCATCATTATCAGCCCATATATGTTCCCACTGCTGGGACACAGGCCTCCTATGAGGGTTTTTTATTACAAATAATAACTAAACTCAATTAAATGACATTAAACTTATAGAAATGTTACCATGTAAGTTGCAAAATACTGATGCTAGAATTCCGCACGATATACCGTTGTTAGAAATGACGATTGTTTATAATAATTGAAACGGATTTTAAAAACGAATATTAAGAAAAAGGAAAGAAATTTAGTATTTTGTTTAAGAGCCACGTTTCTTCATAAATAGTAAATAAATACATTTTCAGTATCTTATACTATTGTTCTGCATACATTTATCAATTACTATATAATATAGAGAATAGAGATTGTCTTCTATTATATAGTCTTGTTATAAAATACATGTTATTTGTGGTGCGTATATCACTATACATGCAGTGTTCAGAATGTTCTCGTTCTTCCGGGTAATCCCAATACCTATGAATGAAATAACAATAATCTAAAAACAGCCGCATCCAAAACGTATAATTCTCTGAACCCGCCAATAGGATATTTGCATTGGATATTTTCCAGTTCAATCTAGCTCGAGATAGGTGAGCACTCGATAACATTCACAATATACCTGCCCTACGTAACAGGTATACGATACCGGATACCCAATACCGGATACCCATACCTAATACCGTATACCCAATATTTTATGCAATACAGCTCTTGTCTTTACATTCTTCGTTCCGGATCTCTTAGTTGATTGAAGGAAGGTCCTTTTTATTGATTTGTAGAGTGCTTTCGGGTATTTGTATGTACATATTTGTGAATTTTTTTATTTAGTGAATTGTATTAAATATTCAACGAAACCTAATATAATATATATGATATGATATGATTTTTCCACAGATTAAAGTTATAACGTATTTTTAAATTTACAATTATTTTTCCCCCATATCTATTCTCTTTCAGTATGTAAAATATTAAATAAAGAGGAAAGAAAATACGTTTATTTATACAAGATAAAGTTAATAAAAATAATATGATTACAAAAATTTAAATAAACCTCGTATAAATGGGAGATCCACTCAGTGTATAAGAGTCTAAGCCCATTAAAGGAACTTAGACTCTCCCCTGATTTTCAGTGGATACCACATTGACCCCCTGACAGTGGCAGCGTAAATATAAAAATATTAATATCACGCATTACATTTAAAACATATCTTAAGTAAAAGAATCAAGCAAATATGCATCTGGCCCATATCCCACGAGAGGATGGATCGTGTGATAATTATACAATAAGAAAAATATAATTAAAGAGTGGAGGAATAACATTTTTATCATCCACGAATATTCATCGGTTCATCATTCAACTGTGGGCTTGCCTGCTTCGGTGATTAACCGAAACAAACACACAGTTATTGTAATCATTTTGTACTTCCGTAATCAATAAAAATGATTTTGAAAAATGAATTAATAAAATTGAATTTATATTACATAGCTTATTAGACTATATAAACAAATAATACACGAATGCTGTAATTACGAATTCTTTTCATGTGTGCCGATAAATTATTGTTAAATTAAATTGTTTTAACATAGAACTAGGTATAATAAATATACAATTCTATACATACCTATCTAGATATTTAGATATCTATGGTTCTATAATTTATAATACTTATAAAGTTTTATTGACTGTAGTCGTAATTATGTAAAGTTAATTTTATTTTAAACACATATATTTAATACAAATTATGATTTCATAGCAGTAGTTTTAGAGTGCTGTGAACCTCGGACTTCAAAAGCGATAAGTTGGAGTTCGAGACCGGGCGAGCACGCAGACAATAAATTGATTTTTCAATTTATCTGCACATGTGGATAACATCGCCACTGCTTAAAACGGTGAAGGAAAACATCGTAAGGAAACCGGCATGTCCAAGAATCAAAAGTTCGACGACATGTGACATCTGCCAACCCGCACTTGGCCAGCGTGGTGGATTATGGCCTGAACCCTCATAGGAGGCCTGTGTTCCAGCAGTGGGAACATATATGGGCTGATGATGCTGATGATTTCTTAAATAGATTTTGAAGTTTCTGTACTTTAAGTGCGTATTCACTGAACTTTACAGAAATTATACTACATATAATTACGTCACATAAATAATCGATAAACGGATAATTAATCGAGCAATTTAATTAAATTTTTATTCCACTCATCCTTTTAATACGTTACATGGTTTTTGGCAGTTTCATTGTACGTTTAAGCTAATATATGCAGTAACCTATATTAAAACACCTTCCCCTATTAAAATAACACAAGAGTACATTAAAAGAAAAACTATGCAGAATGAATTAAACTTATGTTCCCACATCGAGCATAATTTATCTTTTCTGATATAATATAGGTTGTTACTCAAATTGGAGAGGAAAAGGAAAAGGTTATGATAAAAACATCATGTCTAAAACAAAATGCACGACTTCTGACATATATCAACCTACACTTGGCGAGCGTGATGGATTATGGCCACACTTTCTTAAATCCTCAAAGGAATCCTATGTTCCTGCAGTAAGTACTAAAATGGAGTAATGACAATTGGCCCAAAACTTTAATTTTAATATTAAAGGATTACTCAACTCCTTTAATATTAAAATTAGATAGTAATGAATAATAAAACTACTGTGGCGTAATAAATTGTAAATAGAAAAAAACGTAACTGTAGAATTTGTTTTAAATACAATTTAACTTGATGCACCTGTCTATTAATAAATTACCGTGGTTTTACACTATAAATGGAGATTCCATTTTTTCATAGTAAAGTGAAACGTAAAAATAAAAAAATACATAAATTTTAGATTCAATTCTCTCCAGACTTAAACAAGCGTTGTGTTAAATACTCACTCTATTTTATTTGTACGTGCTTCGCGTGGATATTGTATTCTGTATTTATTTTTAAATTACCAGCGAGCATCTTGTTTCTATTCTTTATATTATTGGGAAAATATCTAAAGAAAATTAAACGGTGCACAGAGTAAGCACTGTTAGAGAGTTTATGTTTTGTACGATTGTAAAATGTGAACACTTATTACTATTTTAACTCATTAAACAATAAAGACAACATTTATGTGAATTAGTAATACGTATTATATATGCGTTACATTTATTTCGGAAGGTTTAGAAAATTGACTATGAAGTGAATTTCCTTTCTTCTTAGATCCTTTATCCTTGAAACACATTTGCAGCTGTCTTGCAAAAGTCCATGGACGATGGCGATCGTTTACCATCAGGGGAACCACCAGCTCAATGAAATAAGCGAAAATAATTTCATTTCCTCTGCACGTCTCTAACCTATGCCTGCAGGTGCATATCGGTCGAGATAACGGCGAATTTACATAACATAACCACTCAATTGTTATCCGGTTATCCTTCTGCGCGGGTATGACCGCTATCACCATGGTTATGACCGGATCCAACGCATTGAAAACTCCCGCTTTTATCTAATCTCTCAATTGAGCTGGGAGCTTCGGTAATTGTATTATTTTGCTGGTGGATACAGCGTTATTGTTTTAATTTTTCGTCATATGCTACGTATATGTCGCTCAGAGACTGGGAAAACATTGTAACATGACCAGAGTTAGAAGTGTTTATGGGAAGTGGTGACTCAACATCAGGTGGCTTTTTCCTGATATAAAAAAAATTTTCTATTGTTTTGATTGGCCTACATAACTTACCCTTGCAAAAAAGATATTTTATCTTGATAAAATCGAAACAATTGAATGTCTGGAATTGTAAACAAGCCAAAATTGAATATTAACCATAAGACTAACAAGTCAGTCAGGGTAGCAGAGGTAAAAGAATAGTAATTTACTTCAAATGTCTCCAAAAATATTCCCCATACAGCGTATATTTCATGATTAGACTGCCAAATACGTTAAAACAGGGCAAATATAATATTCCCATTTCCATAGAGATAGGAATAAATAAACATTCCTAAGAAAACTCCAAAAACAGAGCGTTAGTTGTCAACAAAGAGCTTCCAGATAACAATCGAACGGCAATCGATATCCTAACAATGTGATAATTCATCCTCGGCATTTGCGATAATGCCCGAATAACCGAGTTTTCCCCGTTATTGCCAAAGTTAATGTCTGGAATTATTGGATGGGTATTTTGTGTAATGACCGAGTGTTACGGATAAAGTATACAATGACTGTCTTTTTACGATTAGTTGTTCGAGTGATTGAGATGTTATTATACCAGATTGTGTATCTTATAGAATACTTAAGTCGAAAGTTTCTAAAAGAATTGTAAATCGCTGTGAAGTTGGCTTGTATATTTTGTGCGCGAATTAACCTTTCATCTGTGGAAAATTGTTGTCATTTCCCTCTACAAATTAGTTATATTTGTTTGCGATTTTTGTTTATGTTAAAACATTAATATTGTATTTTCTTGTGTTTGATTTTACGCGAGTATTATACATTTAGAAATTAAACACTTTTTAACGGATTTTAAACACGATTTATTCATTATTTTGATGATTTATTATTTACCCGACGTTTCGAACACTTTCGCGTTGAAAATCCGTTAAAAAGTTTTTAATTTCTAAACATTAATATTGACTATAAAAATCATGACTTTAATGACTGTGCCATAATTGGATGTCTGTTAGGTGAGTTTCACTCTAGATCTAGTCTGTCCATAAAGCACGCTGAACCGATTCGAATTAATTTTTGTTATTTTTTCTTGATTGGGCTATATATAATCTATGGTTAATATATAATCTATGATTGGTATATATGTTCTTGGCTAATGAGAATTAAAAAAGACAAGAAAACAAAAATATCTGTTGATAACATCAACAACAGATATTGTCCCAACAATATTTTTCGTATTCGACTTATATCTTATATATTTTCCGAGGGGTTGGAACTAGCAAATAAAATATGGCCAGCCATATTGACTGGAATACATGCCATTAAAATACAGTAAGCTTCCATAAACAGACGACTGTTGTCTCTGGAGTATGGGGTAGATGCATTTTACATATGTTTTCCTATTCGATTCCTCTTCTAGGTGATAGATTTTTGTATATTTGCTAGGCTTTAAACAGTTGTATGTGAAATAAAACCAACCAAAATACGAAGTAAGTTTGACAGGATTACATGGATCCTGGAGCTTTTATGGTTAAATTTGACATAGTGCTTCCATCCTGAAGATACTTTTAAACAATGAATTCATATCAATAATTTTGATCGAGCATCGTGTGATTTATTCCTTGCCCAAGATAGGAATATCTTTCTAACGACCATTACAGTCATAAAATAGCTAATGTTCAGTCTAGATAAGACTATTTGATACGAAGTTAGCGTATTGTAGTAAGATATGATGTATGGAGGAAATTGTTTTCACAAATTATTCTAAAGTGCTACATTCATTCTTAACAACAACACTATGAAACGGGGAACGCTGCGTCGTTCGTGTATGTAAATGAAAATGTAGGTCTTCATGAGTCCTATAAGATACTCGTTCAAGGAGGAATTGACCCAATTTGGAGGACAAAGAACAGCACACATTATTTGTGGCGGAACATTAATTGCGCGGACACAATAGCGCGCTCTGATTGGAAAACTTTAGCTTTTGATCAAAGTTTTCATATTAATTCTCTCTTATAATGTCGGTCGTGTACTATGGATCTTGTCACGGCGTTCACCATTCAGGTATTTCGGCCGTTAAACGCTTAACGTTTTCAGTCAACTTGATGTCTGAAAGCAGTATTCATACCAGTGTAGAAGTACAAGTCAATAGAACTTTTCCACACTGGATTTAATACTGCTTTAAGACGTGTTGATAACTCCTTTTTTCGGTTTTAGTAATACAGCTATTATCTAAAGGTTCTGCACGTCAATTAGTAATAAAATCACGTAAGATTACATAGAAAGTTTATGTAAAAGTTATTGTTTTACACTAGACTGTATAATTACTGGTATTTTTATTATTGGTTTTTAGTTACGCGGGAATTGTCAGTTTGACAGTGACATTTTATAATGCAATTTGAATTTTCGCGTTTTGTGCTTCTTCTGGTGTTTAAGAATATTTTTTACCTTAGATAGTAAGGTACTTAAATTCTACATCTAGCAAGAAATAAACAAATTTCATCCCTTTACATATTTATTTGTAGCGATTGATATTTTCAACTAATAACCGAAGCAAAAATATATGAAAAATTGGTTCTCCTTTGACTAATAGAGTCCCAAATCGTATTTACATATCATGTGACACGTAAAGGCGTGTTCACACAAACAATAGAGATGCGGAACCCATAACAGGTGGTGCGCTAACGATCCGCATTGCGTCAGCCCCTTTGTCCCATAAAACTGCCGACCCGGTAGGGGCTGTATCGCTTTGGAGTAGCGCGGATAATTCGGATACTCGACAGTGATAATATGTTAAAACAGTGCCAACTGCATTCATTTTATATTCGATTTTTTATGACAATAAATAAAATATTCTACCATGTTTTAATTTTATTCTTTGTTGCTGTATGTATGTTATGTCTTCTTCCTACACCTTTTAAATAACACTATTATCTAATTATGAGGGCTCGCAATATACAATTATTGTTTCAAACGTATAAGAACATTCTTTTTTTATGCTAGATCGGGCAACTAAACTCGTAGTTTGTCTGATGGTAAGCGATCATCACCGTCCACCTAGGAAGCGGCTCTGCAAATAGGTTGCTTTTAAAGGGTAAGGGATAAGGATAGGATTGACGAAGGAATACAGAAAGAGATTGGGAAGGGCAAGAAAAAGAATACAGGCATCCGATCATATAATTTCAAATGTATTTAATGCGTTCACCGTGCATCAATATAGTATCATTAATTCGTGATATTTATTTACCTTTATACAAAAACATAAAAAAAATCATAATTATCAATATTTAGCAGTTTTCCCAAAAACCATGGCCACATTAGTCGCGACACGCAAAGGTCTTTCACACGCGCAGAACGCCCAAATGTAAGATGTACATAAACTTTTATTGCAACGTGGCTCGTAAAGCTTAAACTGCTAAAATCAAATTTGAAATATGGTTATTTGATATTGTGCTCATTTTTATACGCTTGACTAACCATGCAATGATCAGATTACTTCAATCATGTTAACATTTATTAGGAAAAAAGATAGACGAAAAACCTCACTTTGTTATGAAGTAATTTCTTGTAAGTATTGTCATTAGAGCCACAAATACAAATATCGCGATGTGTCTCTTACCACAGATTATTGAACGTTTCCGATCTTTTTATCTTATATATCATCATTAACCCATATATGTTCCCACTACTGGGACGCGGCCATCCTATGAGGGTTCACAGGTATCTACCACTTTGGCCAAGTTCCGGTTGGCAGATGTCACATGTCGTCGGACTTTCGATTCTTCGACATGCCGGTTTCCTCACGATGTATTCCTTCACCGTTTCGAGCAATGACGACGTGAATCATGGGTATATTTTACCAATTTATTTCTTGCAAACTCGACCGGTCTCGAACCTTCGACATTTCGCTTTAATTCCAAAGTCCCACTGAGCGACCACTGCTCTTATATATAGTTCAGTTCATCAGTGATAAAGGTTTCTTTGCTGCGGTGTTAAGTATTGAGCGTTGAGTATTAAATACAATACAACAAAGCAACACCCGCGGCATCATTTAGCCAACTGGATTAATGATTCGATACAATCGAAAACATCTCTTATTTGTTCCCAGGGCCGGCTTGAAATTGGAGGAAATAGAATAAAAGATTCTGTATACGTCTGTATGTATATTTTGTGTATATTAAACTACTAGCTGCGTTTCACCCGCATAAGTCCGTATCCCGTAGGAATATCGGGATAAAAAGTTGCCTATATGTTATTCCAGTTGTCCAGTTGTCTACGTACCAAATTATTGCAATCGCTTTAGTAGTTTTTGCGTGAAAGAGCAACAAACACACACACATTATCACACTTACAAACTTTCGCACTTATAACATTAGTAGGACTAGTAGGATTAGTAGGATATTTTCGGCAATTATGAACCGATTTAAGAATTTTATCCATACATCTATCTATCTACCGATATACCTTTTGTCTAATGTGTATCTATCTGTATATCTAGACATAGGTAGATTACATATCTATAAATCTTCATAGATAATTTTCCAGAACAAATTAGAGTTTGCATATTTTAAATCTATAAGTAGTTGTCAATCACCGACACAAAAGAAAAATTCAAAACTAGCGGCCCGCCCTGGCTTTACCGTGGTACGTTTTTTTCTTTCCGTGAGATCCTTCGTTGTGTCTTTACAAAAAATTTAAAACTTGTTTTCTCTATTGGTGAGCCGTTTCCGAGTTTCACGCTTAGCAACATATTTGGCGATTTAATATATATTTATATATAAGAAAGGAACCTTCTTTGTTCTTAGCAACGCATTAGTAGATTCATTTTTATTTATACAGATAAACTAGCTTTTGCCCACGGCTTCACACCTGTTAAATTCGGAGTAGTTTTATCGATGTCCTTATACACATAAATCTTCCTCTTTATTAAAAAAAAAACCATCAAAATAAGTTGTGTATTTTAAAGGTCTAAGCATACATACATAAAGACAGATGCAGGAAGCGACTCTGCTTTATAATATCACACTATCACACTAATGTTATAAATGTGGAAGTTTGTATGTTTGTCTGTCAATTACGTTTAAACTACTAAGCGGATTTTGATAAAAATTTGTATACGAACAGGGTAAGAGCTAACTTGGCTGATATGATACTTTTTATCCCGATTAAATCCTCCCTCGCGATAAAACAGTTATAGACAATCACTATATCATTTGTAAATGTCTTAACTCCACGCGGCAAAAAGCCGCGGGCGGAATCTAGTGCAGTGATAATGTTAAAATCCGGCCCTGAGCAATCGAGTCTATGCTTGATTGGATTGCAGACGCGGCGCAATTGTTTCAATTGCAAAGAACTTTAGATTCAGTTTGTGAAGCGAATATTCTCAGTGAATCGTAAATTTTTATACCTATAAGTAGGTGAAGTTTAAAATTTAAATGAATCTTTATACTATTTAATAAATGCGGAGCGAAAAACTTTTAAAGTTTCATACCTGAGAGCAATACGTATGCTAACGTTGTAGATTTTTTAAAGATATGTTTCATTATTTATCTCTTCAGAAACATATATAGCTGTTGTTAGAAATGCAGAAACATACGTAAGAAGTGCTAACTCTAGCGAAAGCTCTCGTATTTGATAAGCATGGCTATAATATAGATATTTCATGAGATGTCAACGTTTTCCTCATAATATCGTAACGGAGCTAATAAACTTGTATGTAAATGCTTCGTAATAAACCTTATATTGACAGTACTTACGATGTATATTGGATGTTGCTGAACTACGGTAAATAACAAAGTCGATTGGTATAATTTATCTAGTGTTATTAATATCTATATATATAAAAGAAAGTGGTGTTAGTTACACTATTTATAACTGAAGAACGGATTAACCAATTTGGCTGAAAATTTGTGCAGAGGTAGCTTGGACCCAGGAGACGGTCATAGGGTAGTTTTTATCCCGGAAATCCCACGGGAACGGGAACATAGCCGACAACGACTACGCGGGCATAGCCGCGGGCGGATAGCTAGTTCTTTATATAAGCAGAGCTTGTTTTTGGTGTTAGATTTAAAATTCCTACTATCATATAAAAAAGCATCTTTGTCTGACTCTTATTCACGCCTAAATCACGGACTGATTTGAATGAAATTTGGTAAGAAGATAGTTTAAGGTTTAAGATACGATATAGAATGCGTATTGACCCGGACATTAGACAGGGCGGGAATTATGCGGGTTTTCAAAGGAAACAATTAATTATAAGAACGTTAGTTATGGCACAGATTACTAAATCGGTCGAGTAGTTCCAGACATTAGCGCGTTAGGAAATAGTGCCTTTGCTACTGTAGAGTCATTGTGTTATGATTTTTTATTGTGTATTAAGCGCTCAGAAAGATTTGGTTGAATTGTAGAAAATGTAATAAAAAAATAGTCATGTAGTGTTGAAATTTCTAGTTATATTTGAAGCTTTTATATACATTTGGAATAATCACTTTCATCTCCCTAACCTTATTTAGATGATAAATTCTTAATCGTGACCCAAATTGATATCATTACAACCACAATTGTCCGAGCATCATAAATCTTCAGTTAAAAATCACGGGAATAAATTATTTTCTGTCCATAAAAAGGAATCTTGAAGGCCCGAGTTTTGTTCCTATAGCGTGATTAATGATGACTTCCCATTAGCTGGGTTTGGCGGAGATGAGCGAGTTGGCGATTTGCTATAAACGGGACGATAAGTTCCAATTTTAGACGCCTTTCAAAAATATTAGAGCAATGTTGTATTTACACAAATGTGCTCGTCGTTTATAAATTAATTAAACTTTATAACAGGCAGCAACTCTAGTAAAGCTTATGAAAGTAAAGAACTTAATGGATCAATTTTACTTTGTAAAAAGCGAATATAAACACAACATTGTATGTAGGTGATTCTAAAGAGATTACAACATTTATGATCTATTTTTCTCACAGTTTCGCAAAGCCTTTGTCATACAATACTATTATGTAAATACATACGTGTGCGAAAGACATTACCTGGGTATAACCGGGCAGTAACCGGACACGGTTTGTGCGCTAAATGATCGCCTGCCGACGGATAATCGCCTGCGGTTAGGGTGTCTACTCGTGCTTACTTCAAAGGTTATATAAAGTTGAGTGGAAAAGAAATGTAGCTATGAAGGATAAGTATTTATAGGGTACTTGAAGCTAGATGATTCTGTTCCAGATGCGAGAAAAGTTTTTAAACTAAATAAAATTGTAAATTGGTTCAGCAGACTGCGTCAGTCAAATTAATTCAAAATATAAATCAGAAGCACGCCGGTGATCCAATAGGTATTGTGTTCAAAATCACTGCGTACAAAACTTGTTGTGGTTCTAATTAAAACGCTCACAATGCGTGTGGTAATGAAAATGTACCATTACGCGTTCTGAACTTTAATTGGTATACGATGCATCAAAAATAAGAATATTTTATACATAATTATGTGGGATTTGGTTAAGGTTTCCATATGTTTGAAAGAGTTAAATGTGTAACAGTGTTGATATAGATAATGTACAGTAAATTGTGATGTTCAATTTAATTTGTATGAATTTCTCTAGATTTGAATTTTATATTTTCTATGTATTAGTATGTCCAATATAAACAAAAACTATGGTGTATTTAACTGTATGTATTTATTGACAAAATCTGCATGTACTCACAATATAACTGACACTGTGATTGGATGGACGGATTGTGACGGATTCGGTGCGTTGCACCTGTCGCCTAGATGTCACGGAGCGTTCGATCTGCATCTGTTAGAATCAAAAACGGTATTTATGCCGTTTTTATCTATATAACTTGTTAATGTAATCGTGAGATATCACTTATTTATGCTAATTACTAGAGATGCCACGAATATTCGGCAGCTATTCGGTATTCGGCCTATTCGGCCACTTTCAAGCTATTCGGTATTCGGCCGAATAGTACGTATTATTCGGCCGAATACCGAATAACAAATCAATGAAAAAAATACACATCATATTACTCAAAATTATCTATTTATTTCCAAATTACAACTCTTTAGTAATTAAAATTGATCAGTGGTAAGTTGTGATGGATAAAAACAAGCTTTTCAGCATTTATTGGTAGCAAACGACTACGCTTTTCATCGTAAATGATACCAGCCTCAGAAAATAACCTCTCACTATACACGCTACTTACAGGAGAAGAAAGATACACTTTAGCAAATTTCGAAAGGTTTGGGTATTGTTTTTCGTTTGCTAACCACCACTTGTAAGGATCGGCCTTCCTATCTAGGCGACTATCCTTGACGTGATTTACTCGCAATTGAATTGAAACAAATAGCCATCGATCTCCTGCCGCGCCAACGCAACGAGGAAAACAGGTTTTTACTTGTCTTATTCCAGCGAACGCACCCCCGACAAGCATGTATTTTGTGCCGAATATTCGGTGGCCGAATATTCGGCGCTTCGGCCGACAGCGTTGCCGAATATTCGGTATTCGGCATTCGGCCATTCAACTATTCGTGGCATCTCTACTAATTACTTTACAATCCAGCTCGCACCGGGGAAGTACCACACCCCCACAGAAGACCGGCGTAAAATAGCATACTGCTGTGTTTCGTTCGGTGAGTGGGGGAGCCGGAGGCCCATATCCTCTTCCTTACCCTTCCCAGTCCTTTCCTTTATTCCTCTCTTCAAGCCTTTCCTAATCCCGTTCCAACTTGCAGTCGGCAATCCATTTGTAGAGGCGTAAGATCTGCATTGGACCTTACGCCTCTCCAAATGTTCATGGGCGGTGGTAGCGCTTACCATCAGGCGACCCACCAGCTCCATTGTCGACGATGACATAAAAAAAAAAAAAAAAAAAATTAATGTCCGATTCACAGCTTTTGGACATATCCTGTTCAGCTTGTGTGTTAGTTAAAAAGATAAATATGAGAACATAAGTAAATTCTGAACTTCTCTTTCTCTTCTTTAGTGGCAACTCCTGATCCCACTGCGGACGGATCCTGCTACTGCCAAGTTTTGTACAGATATGTAGAGACATTGCTTGCGATTTTTAAATTGTTTTGCGTTTATTAATCGTTCACACCCTGTCGGTTTACAAAATTTCATTAAAATCCGTTAATTAGTTTCATCGTGATTGACGGACGAACATCCAAACAAATAAACTTTCACATTTATAATATTAGTGTGATTAATGTAGCTTTAATATAAAGTTTGCATAGGAACACAAGGAAGTTGAATAAATACTAAATTTAACAAAATAAATACTTGTATTTGTGTGATAAATACTTGTATCTAATGGGACACACATCAGGTTCATTTACCATCTGTTTCACTGTATTGCTTACGTGATCCTTGCTTTGCGGCCATTTTTCTATATTTAAGTCAATATCAGCTGTATTATAGATAAAAATCTTTGATAAATCATTTAGTTTTGATCGAACGAAAACTTCTTTATCTAACTGCGTCTCGCGGTTTCACACGTGTAAACGAGTTTATCCGTTTAATTCCAATGTTCCCGCGAAAATGTAGAAATAAAAATGGTCTAAGTTATCACATTTTATATTTGCCATATACCACTGTAAGTCACGTCATAATTGGTCGGGCCGATTCAGAGATTTGCTGAAACAAACAGACAGAGACGCACTAGAATTGTAAAATATGTATGCTTTTTGGTACATGTACCGTATATATTATGTATTTAAGCGGTTATTTGAATATAAAAAACACACACTTAAACATGTTATACGTATAGATTTAGTAACATACAAATATAATTATATATAACTAATTTAAAAAAGGACCACCCAACATGCATTTTAATTCATCAGTATTTATTTTAAATTATTTATTATCTATAAAATTCGTTCGAGGAAATTAAATTGAACTCAGAATACTCTTTAATTCAAATACAGAATTATCGGTACCGTCGGCACAAAAAGGCAGAAACCGGCTGAAAAGGTACAAAAGAGATTTCATTTCAAGTCCGAATCACTTTTCGGACTTCGTAACTTAAGCTGCTCACAGAATTAAAATGTAAATTTCTTTTATTTGCAGCGAAACGATACTAAACGTTCCGATAATGGAACGATACAAAATTGAGGCTTGAAATATTTCCTACAATTTACCTGTTAGTGCTTCAAATGGCATTTATTACTATTTTGTGTTTTGTTACATTTTAATTGTGTTGTTTTAATCATGTATTGAAAATGAAAAAAAACAATATTATCAACGTTTAAGAGGAATTCTAATAATTTACGACTCAAATAGTTCGAAGACTTAGTGTATAATTAGTGCTTGTATAAATCTTTATTTAGCTTGCACTTGGGCTCAGGGTACAAATTTTGTCTTTATTCACCCTGTAATGTTATTCTCATTTCATCTTTAATATTCTGGAATGTCATTGCTTCCCGCCTCGAGAGAGTCTGTCGCCTGAAAAAATTACTTTGATGAGAAAAACAGAATTGGATCGAATATTTCGTATTTAATTGGTTCATACATAAATATATATCTTTTCTTACATGTATAGTTCTCTTTTTGATCCATGGCGTTATGTAATTGACATTGCTTGGGTGTTAAAAAATAAGTTGAAAGCATTAAAAAGAAGAAACCGCCACATTGATTGACGCGGTTTATATTTTATAATCCAAACAACATTGCCAAGTCAGCGCATCAAAACGGAAAGGAATACGGATAAATAATTGTTTCGCTTTTGCTAAAGAAGTAAACATAACTTAGATAACTTGGGGATGCCTTCTGGGGCTTAATGTGATTATGGTTTCATTTTGTGAGTTCTGTTTGGAAATTTAAAAGTGATTAATTAACTTAGTGGGCTCGGATCTCGTAAATTGGGATACACGTACCTTGTTTACCTATTAATGCAAGTTATGTATAAGTATACGGAAATTTATTATCTTTTTCGCACTTGAATTTATTTGGGTTTTGTACGTTTTTTGATGAAATTAAATCGTTGTTTTATTGCCATTATTTTTTGCCATTTTTATTAAAGAATTTGTTATTTATTTATTTGCGTTATTTGTAATATGAGTATTGTCAAAAGTTATTTAAAATAATTCCTAAATTCTTAGGCTTACACTGTCTGTGATATTTTCACACACCTTTTCATTATTTCTGTCATCAATCCTTTCCTTTTTCTATCTTCTATAAAGTTGTCAATCTATTTAAAGAGGCGGATGACGGTGCTGATCGCTTACCACCAGTTCCTCTGCCAACTATAACATAAAAAGGCATTATTGTAAACTTAAGTACAAGTAAATAAACAAGTACATTGTAAGTAAGTTAAGTATGTACATGAGAAATTTTGAAAGAATAGAAAAAATTTGCAGGATCCTGCCTCGTGATCAAATTTTTTCTATTCTTTCAAAATTTCTCATTTATAAAGCATTTCAATGCTATAAAACTAAAAAAAAAAATTAAGTATGTACATTTTATATGTATTTTTATGACTCATAGTCTGTACTTACTTGTATATATATTGTATACAGATGTTTGGATAGGTGGACTAATCAAATTTTAAGTGAGTTAGCCAGCCAGGCCTGTCTTATAAATTTTACAAACTATACTACTAAATTCAGATGACAACCCACATTATTATGTTCCCCGTGTAGGGTGGGTATACACTGTCGACGTGCGTCTACAATTTGCAGCTATGCCGCTGTGTTTATTTGCATCCTAAGATGTAAACACGGCTTTACATTTACGAAGAGTGATAATTGTGGATATGTTTGGAGATTATGTTCTGCAGCGCGAAAAGCATGAAAACTCCAACCAACTTTACATTATTTTCATTAGCTTTTTGCATATCTATCTGTATATATAAAACACTAAGGTGACTGACTGTTTGCACTGTTTGTGTTTCCGTGTTGGAACTAATCTTTAGGGAAGGAATTAAATTGACCGACCTGCGAAGGCGCAAAAGAAATTTACTTATTAATAATTTAATGTAATAAAAAAATTACATTTTAAATTATATCTAACTTATTTACTACGTCCCTCCGGTTCAATGTTGGAACCAAGAGTGTCCTTCGTCTTCGGCGGGGCAGCGTCGCGGTCGTGGATTGCCGTCATCTTTTCTGGAACCGCAGGTGTACCGCAGGTGTGCGCGATGTTGCAATTGTTACCGGGTAGAAGTTCTAACTGGGTGGCCTTATGCCTCTTCTTATAATTAGTGCGTGTTGTATGTACATAACAAAGGTAAAAACTGTTTCGGTAATTATATGCCAACTAGCTGCGCCCCGCGGATTCACCCGCATAAGCCCGTATCCCGTAGGAATATCGGGATAAAAAGTTTTCTGTATGTTATTCCAGTTGTCCAGCTATCTACGTACCAAATTTCATTGCATTAGGTTCAGTAGTTTTTGCGTGAAAGAGCAACAAACACACACACATCCTTACAAACTTTCGCATTTATAATATTATTAAGATAGTAGGATTACTCACACGCAAATGTTGAACAGGGATTAATTTAGAGTGAAAAGTTTTTGTCCGTCAATAAGGCTGTAATTACTGAACGGATTTTGATAAAATTGGGTATACAGACAGGGTATGAGCTGATTTGGGTGATAGGATACTTTTTATCGCGATTAAATGCTACGTTCAGATAAAACAGGGGTCTTGATATCCGGGCGGAGCCGGTACGCGCTCCTAGTAATAAATAATTATATTTTACAAGTGACTAAACCTCCTTCAAGTTGTTAAAGCAAGACTATATTTAAATGGGGCCTCGGGAGGCACCAGCTCTCTAATAAAATAAGAATCATAAAAATCAGTTCATCCAGTTCTAAATTCTGAGGTAACAAACACAAAGAAACTCCAGTTGAATTGAGGACCTCCTTTGAGGACTTTACATGTAGCATACTTCAAAATTATTTGATTTTTTCATCAAGTATACCGATTCAGAAGTCACGACAGCGCATCCAAAGAACGTTCAGCTATGACAAGGATCTTCAATTTAACGCACGTGTTGTTTATAGCAGTTGTCTCACCTGGGTTTGTTCGCGAGATACGAGTTTACACGCTGACTCGCTGTTGACTTCTATTGTACTTTGGTATGCAAATAAATTTGTCTACCAGTCGCTCTGATATGTTTTCGTAGGGCACATCCTACTTATATTATAAATGCGAAAGTTTGTAAGGATGTGTTTGAGTTTGCTGCTCTTTCACGCAATAACTGCTAAACCGATTGCAATGAAATTTGGTACGTAGAAAGCTGGAACACTGGAATAATATTTAGACAACTTTTAATCCCGATATTCCTACGGGATACGGACTTACGCGGGTGAAACCGCGGGGCGTATAATAAAATACTCTAGAAGGGTAAAATGTTGTTACAAAAAAAAATGTATACATTATATTGTGTAGACAAAGGAAATATGTACGAATTGGATAATTTAGCTATTTTAACCATGCTTTTCGTGTTGCTGTTTTCGTGGCTAGTGGTGGATTATGGCCTGAACGCTCATAGGAGGCATTTGTTCTAACATTAGGAGCTGATTTTGAAGATACCTCAGCCCTATTTTAATAAATTATATTTTTTAACAATAATCATAAAGAGAAGGCCAGATGATGGTTTTGTACGTACGTATGGACGTATGGGACAATAATCATATAGAGAAGGCCAGATGATGGTTTTGTACGTACGTATGTATGTATGTATGAGTTAAACCCGAGCTTTATTATAGAAATAAATCCCTAATTGTCTGTGAAGTGTTTTGATTTTGTTTAGGCGAAAAGTTGTTATGCTAACTTTTCACTTGTTTTTTAAGTTCGTTTGGTTAGAAAATTTCAGCTTGTTCTTTGAAATTGTAGGGCAAGTTTCTGAACAACCTCAGCAATAAAAATAAAAATGATAAAATAAAGATAATATACATTTAAAAAGAAAAGTACTGCAGGGTATGAAACAACTAACTCTGTCTATAATAAATTCTGTCTTTAATTAGTTCACCTAAAATTCTTACTTCATTGTTATATCATATTAGTATATGTACAGTAAAATATTTGTTATAGGAACGTCCGAGATTTTTATATATTTAACGAGATTTTTGTATTATAAAAGTGAAGTCCCGTGTCCCCTAGTGGGGTATGGGGCAGATGATGTACATCTGTTTCACTGATCGATTTTCTTTACGGACAAGTAGGTGATCAGCCTTCTGTGTCTTGCCAGACCGAGACATTTTTTTTTGCTACCCCACCGGGAATTGAATCCAAGACCCTCGGTTCTACGCTACGTTAACCACTGTACCAAGGAGGCGGTTTTTCTGTATTATAGTCATATAAAAATTACATAGAATATATCCTGATTTAAATATCAAAAATGTTCACATTATCTTAAAAATGCGTCTGCGGTTATTTTAAATGACAAAAAAGCGGAAAGCCAGTGGAGTGCCCTCAAAATGGAGGGATCGGGAGGAGGATCTAGGTCAAGTGCTTTTTACATTGGCTTCGAGGGGTTCCGTATAATGGGATATTAATTTTTATCACGATCGATTTTTCACGCTTTTAATTAAATATCTATATGTAACTCAAAGGTGACTGACTGACATAGTGATCTATCAACGCACAGCCCAAACAGAATGGCATACAGATAGATGTTATGACGTAGGCATCCGCTAAGAAATGATTTTGGCAAATTCTACCCCCAAAGGGATAAATTGGGGCTTGAAAGTTTATACCATGATAATTTATTTTGTGCACACGCGTTCAAATTGGGATTTAAGTATTCTTCTTTATTGTGAAATGCATGCAACCAAACGGCAAGGTAGCTAATTATAGGAGTACAGTTGTACTCAAATAATATTTTTGTTAACCTAACTTATCTGAGTAGGCCCGTTTCCCATTCCCAACCATTCACAGTCCATTCCTTCTTTCCAGTCGTCAATCTTTTCCTTACCCCTTAAAAGCGGGAAGCGCATTCGCTGTGGTAATCTAACATTCGAGAACATGGGGGTTTTAATCGCTACCTATCAGGCGAACCACCAGCTCAGTTGTCACGAAATGAGATAAAATGTTCTAGGGATGTTGTGGGCTTTTCCGTTTGAACATAGAACCCTAAAACAGGAGACGCACGCCAAGAGGCGCTCGTTAGAAGGCCCTTAGGTACTTAGTCGCACTTTACGTTTTCTACGCAAGTGTTTTTGTAGCGAGGCTCGTTCGCGATTTACAAGCGTTCTTGTGGCGTGTCAATGGTTGTAACTTTATTTATGGTTAAGTTACGGTCGGCGCGGTCGACTTCTTGATGGGTTACCGGTCGCGGTGTGTTGTTAAAACCTTTGCTGTAAGTTTTAAATCTGGAAGATACATGAATTAAAACAACTTTTAACTTTTTCTATATGTATAGGTACATATAGTAAAAAAATGAATTTAACCGAATTGTATAACCATGATTATAATAATTTATTCTGTATATAAAACGCTATCTATTATCACGGTACATTAATAAAGTCAGTGATATGATCCTATTAAATATTTAAAAACTACACACAATTACTATAAACTCAAAATAATACATTCATTTAAAATCTCCATAGTTTACTTATTTGCCGTCCCCTATAAAAAGATCCACTGAAAATTTAATATTTTTCCAAACCCGTATGTATTCATATAAAACGGTTTACAAATGAATAAATGATTGAACAGTCACCGAGCGGGTTTTAATACCTATCGGGGACGTCAATACAAAAATAAAAAATGGCGGCCAATCTGCGACTGAATAAATCATTGGACAGATGTAATAATTCACAGCCGTGGATCATGTTTCAGTAATGCTGGCTACGTTTCATTTTTGTCGCGTTTAATGTCCTTATTGTGCTGGGCAGGCGATTTACTGACGATCGGGCGAATATATGTTAAGAGGATTGCAAAATAATTGTCACAACCGTAACAAAATTAAACGGAATAACACGAAAGACAACAGCTTTTAAATAAAAAGAGAATAATCATAATCGCTTCACCCAGTCGTAGATTATAAGTAACAAACACAAAAAAGATACAGTCGAATTGAGAACCTCCTATTTTTAAAGTCGACTATAAAGAGGAGAGAAGAAAGACGTAGAGATAAAGGATGATCTGGAAAAACATATATCCCGCAGGTCTACAACTTAGTTCATAAATTCATTATCAAATTAAAAGAAAAGAAGGAAGTAGTTTTCTACTAGTTAGTTAGTTTTCCCTTGTACTTATTATAATTATGGGTAAAAAAAGATTGAGATCAAAAGATTAGTTAACATATAATAATATGATTAAAAGCATATAACACGAAATAATTTGTATAGATTAAAAACAGGCTCACTGTTGTAATATCTCGCAGAGATCAGCTTTCACTCTTTCTGTCTCTCTCATACATTCATATTACATAGAAGAGGAAGATTAAAAAGTAGAGGATTCAACACGTATATAGATAAGACGAGGCGTAAACCACAATTTACTCGCAAGCCACAGAATAGTAAAATGGGTTGAAATATTAAAACGTTCGTTAATTACAGCCCTTAACGAAATGCTATTTAATACTTTGCGGTTATTCCGCTGTGTAATAAACTTCAGAGGTCGTTTGAGCTAATTCCAAGCGAAATGAAGTAAGTTTTGCTAACTCTTTTTGTAAAGGTCACTTAATTGGAAACATCCCTCCCTTTTTAATAAGTTTGGAAACGAAGCAGTGATATTGGTTTTGCGGCAATTAAAATAAGTAGGGAGATGTGTCCCGTGGGGTACACTAAGGGTAGGAGTCATTTATGAGTTTCATTGCGTAGTTTTCATTACGGATACGCTTTTTGAAGAAACTTTAGGGAGATATCAGATGATTTGAAATGAACGCTAAATAAAAAAGCGTATACATCATCATCAGCCCATATATGTTCCCACTGCTGGGTCACAGGCCTCCTATGAGGGTTAAAAAGCGTATACAGGTGCTGTTTATTAAGACGGGAAACACCAGCGAGAGTGAGGGAATTATATAATAATCCATAGGATGCGGAGGTTTGGTTTTTATTTCGGTAGTCGAAGCCTTTTTTATCTCTGATGGAATGTTCTGGATGGAACTGTATTTTAATTGGACAGTAAACAACTCAAAACGGATTCTATAATAGTAAACTTTGTAAAATGTAATTCATGATAGACTGTGGAATTTATACTAATATTATAAAGCTGAAGAGTTTGTTTGTTAACGCGATACTCTAAGGAATTACTGGTCCGATTTGAAAAATTTATTCAGTGTTAGATAGCCCATTTATTAAGGAAGGCTTAGGCTATAAAACATCAGGTAATGCGTGGACAAAACCGCGGGGCACGGCAAATATAAAATACATATTATCATACATTGAATTCGAAACTAAACACTGGCTGCATTAGCCAAGTAGCAGAGCATTCACCACTCAACATTGAAAACTTAGAACGTCAGCTACCAATTTCATTCGCAGCGATTCGACAGCAAAGTTTCGGAGCGAAGTCGGAGTATTAACTACAGTTTCGAAACTGCTATTTACTGGGTCTAGTGTTTTGCCAAATTGGTAATGCACAGGCCGGCAGTTGGACATTGTTCTGATATGGAAATTGGATCACATTGCTCTAAGATTTATAATTAGATGATGTATTTAAGTTTTTCGTGTGAAGTGTGATGAGGTCGTTGATCTTAACAGACGGTTAGGTATTCAAACATTCTAGTATTTTTTTCGATTTTTTGTAAAGCGAACAATACTTTTCTACAAAAAAAGGTCACGAATGTCGTTGGGGACCACTCCATATTATGAAATGGAAGAAATTCATATAGCTACCCACATCGTAATGTATGTATATGTAAGGTAACAATAAAAAACAATGTATGTGGGAATCGAGCACGCTTCGTCAATCCTTTCTTAATCCCTTTCCAATTTAAAGTCATTTGTTGAGGCGTATGGCGGTGGTAGCGCTTACCATCAAGCGTCCCATCAGCTCCATTACCGACGATGACATAAAAAAGTCGAATTGAGAACCTGCTTTTGTGAACGTCGGTTAAGAAAATCTCGTATATTTGGTTTATATGTCAATCCATATATAAGGGCACACTCCCCTCTCAAAAGCAGGATTAATAGTGAAAATTGGTCATATACAGAAATTACCTTAATTTACTGCTCACAAAAGCAATTTTTCTAGGTAAATAGGAATAAAATACATAGGAAACAATTTTATTGTATCGAAGGGGCGTAGACCTGGATTGGAATAAATAATAATCATTATAAGGTTGTTTACATTAGAATATTGTTTACGTACATAAAACCATATTACCTATAACGGGTATAGCTGATTTTATTCGCGCCATAAAACCTAACGTATGTCTTTATAGTCTATATTTTATTATCTGTATTTATTTTATGCACCGTTCGCTTCTAACGATATAAATTGCATTAGAAGTAAAATTATTATGGTTGTTATTATGTGAGACTTAGTACGTCATTTTGATTTTATGATGACGTTACAGTATCTTAAATATATACTATTCTGATATATAGATTGCTTAGGATTGTAAAAAAAAACAACAAACATGCACGTCGCTTGTTGTTTGTTAAAATGACTTAATATTCAACTTCAAAATGACATGTCCTGTCAATGCCCTGCAACATTATGCAAGGCCAGGGCAGGACACACACACACTCACACACATACTCACACACTCATAATGCACACTCACTATCAGCAGTTTATACTTTATACTATTCTTGGATGCACTCACACTGCCTATTGTAATTAGAGTATTATATTTCTTTATGTTGTTTTTTCTGTTATTGGTTGAAGTAAATCTTATTTTGATTTAACTAACTCTGAGTGTATTTTCTTGCGTTTGATTTTACGCGAGTATTATACATTTCGAAATTAAAGACTTTTTAACGGACTTTAAACGCGATTTATTCATTACATTACTAACCCGACGTTTCGAGCACTTTACAGCGAGCGTTGTCACCCCGTCTCCCCGTTAAAAAGTCTTTAATTCTGAGGATTCTGAGGTTTCGTCTCTAGAAAACTGATTTTTTTAAAGGCTATAATATACGTTGTTATCAGTTTCTCACTCGTGGCCAGTTATTTATTCATTTTAATGTTAATTTCATTTGCTAAAATACGGGTAATTAACACAAGAAAGTAGTAAACTGTTAGCCGGACACCACTCAGGGCCTAGGGCTTAAATCCCTTAATAATACAGTACACAAAGTAATAATATTCGTGCTGGCTCCAGACAAACTGCCATTACCGTTATCTACTTCAACCGGCAGATGTAGGAGATTGCCTAAACGTGATGTATGATAGAAACTTTACGAAAACAGTTTAATTATTGTACTTAAGATCCACTTTGTAGTTTCGTCTGAGCCCAGTTTAGTTTAGCAAATCTTGGTGAATGGGGTTTGCGTGATAGGAAGAGCGGGATACCTGTATAAAAGCAATTCTTCACACTAATATTAGAAATGTGAAAGTTTGTCCGATGATCACGCGGAAACTACTGAACGGAATTTGATCAAATTTGGTATATATACAGGATATGAGGTGACTTGGATGATAGGGTTTTTATTCCGATTATATGCTCTCTTGGGTTAAATAAGGAATCTTTATATCCGGGCGGAGCCGGGACTAGCTTCTAATAAAATAATATGTATAATAGCATTTTTCTCCGATTGCACGTCGAGAGTCTATTTTAAGCAAAAAAGTATATGTAGGTATTACGTATAGTATTATGTTATCTGTGCTATTATATAGTTCTCGTGGTATGTATATACGTCACGTACAAAACATATCGCATTTAATTATTTGCGAAATGTTTTCAGTAAAAATGTAAAAAAATTATGATGTAAAGTACAAAATTAATGATACTAGAAACAGAATTAACAAAAAAGATACATTTGTGCTTCCAGTTGCGTAAAGAATACCAGCTGAATCTGAAATAAACAGAAAATTATATCGAAGGTTGGTGGTATTTGTCTTATAAATTGAACTCTACAAAGAAACGAATACTAGACTTACGAGTATATCGTACTATGTTTCTATGTTTATACATACAACATACATACAAATCATTATCGATTTAAACAAAAACCTAAACCGTCTAGAAATTGTCTGAATGAGACCTTATTTTAATGGGTACTTGGCACCAGCTTTCAAATAAAAAAAGAATCTACAAAGTCGGTTTACCCAGTAACAAGTTACGAGGTAATAGACACAAAAACAGTCAAATTGATTACCTCGGTTATTTAAAGTCGGTAAATGCACTCTCGCTTATCGCTAAGCTCACTCACAGCGTTTTAACCCAAATATTACACGCTTCAAGCGGTATACGCCTGAACTTTGTTAATCAACACGGATTTACTTTTCAGCATCGAAGAAACGGGTTTTAACTATTTTAATACCAGAAAGCAGTGTGTTTGTTCCGGAAGTATCGGCTTTTATCAATGAAGTTGTATCTTTTTTAACCGACGTGCCCAAATAAGGACTATCTCAATTAAAATGTGGGTTTTTGATATTTTTACGCGATAGCCCTGTAGGTGTTCAGGCGATTGACTTGATTTTTTTGTGTTTGTCCCATTATAAAACCTCCCTCCCCAGAAACTTTGGGTATTTATGACATTGTGAAAGACTGAAAAATAATTCCTATAAGAGTAAGTACAGCATATTATTCTAGGTTGACCTAGGTATTGAAATAGAATGAAGGCAGTTAATTTAAAATCTATAGGTCTAATATAATCTAATGGATACAACATCATCATCATCATCATCATCAGCCCATATATGTTCCCACTGCTGGGACACAGGCCTCCTATGAGGGTTCAGGCCATAATCCACCACGCTGGCCAAGTGCGGGTTGGCCGATGTCACATGTCGTCGAACTTTTAATTCTTGGACATGACGGTTTCCTCACGATGTTTTCCTTCACCGTTTAAGCAGTGGTGATGTTATCCACATGCGCAGATAAATTGAAAAATCAATTTAATTCCTGCACGCTCGCCCGGTCTCGAACCCCGACTTATCGATTTTGAAGTCCGAGGTTCTCACCACTGAGCCACCACTGCTTTTGGATACAAAATGCAACGAAAGAAATAAAAATACACAAGAAAAATACGACGGAGATATGACATTGTAATTTATATACAATTTATTCATTTTTATAAAAAAAATGTAAAAACATATTTTTGTATACTCTCTCACGTATTATTTTTCTTTTAATCTTTAGAGATCTTGCAGATACATCGTCGGCTAGGAAAAATAATAAGCAATTAATGAAGATAATATCAAAAACCGTACGTGATCTCATTAACAAAATAACTAAGGTATTCATAGCAATGCAGCATAGTTTAAAACTAGTTCTTAAGTAAACGGGATATGCCGGCGACACAAAGGGTCCAAAATTGCTTGTAAAGTTTTTACGTTTGGTTATCGTGAGGAATACTTAAGCAGGCTCTTGGAAAAAGTTTTAACTATTGTAAAAAAGCAGTAATGGATGTAGAGACTGGAAGCGGTAGTTCGAGGTAGAGAAACCTTTAAACCACAGATAACATAATATTTTTATATCAAAGTATCAAAAAAAGTTTGTGTTGACGATATAATGGTCGGTCTGAATTCGACTATTGGAATATTGTGTTGAGAAAATTGAGTCCGCATGTGATGTGACATGAATTTATTACAGGAGAAATGTATCTGTATCTATTTTTAGCTGTGGTCTAGTTTCGAAAGAACATCAACAATATAATTAAAAAAAAGCTAAATCATCTTCAAATTAAGAAATAGAACTATTGAAGCTTTAATACAATCCCAGATTATTCATTTCTCTAGCCTTAATATAGCAACTAAGCATTAGAGAAATGCTTAATTTGTATAGAATATTCTGAATCTACATTATTTTTTTCTCTCATAATAATTTATCTTTATATTTTTTCTGTATTTCTAACCATATAATTTATCTCTATTTTTTTCTGAAATAAAGACAATTATTAACATTTAGGATTTTTTATATAATGTATGCATAAGCAGGAAAATATAAAACATTTTCTAAAATAAACTTACTGAAATGTATTTTTTTATTATTATAACTATTCCAGAAAAAGCCATCTGTATATCTTTGTAACATGTAGTTTTTGTCTTTCTGCCTTGTCCAGCATTTTAAAAAGCGAAGTAATTTAAACTGTCGCCTGATTTTTAGCTTCTATTTTGCTGTAAAAAGTTTTCATTATCGAGATAAAAATTGCAAACATATTCCATCTTTTAAGCGTTTAATAAAACCGTTTTTGCAGTTGCTTCAAATTCAGTGGATGGCTTGATATGATTACAGTTTTGTGATTTAATTTATTTATTAAAATATTCTGTGGTGTATGAGATCAAATTTAAAATATGTTTATTATTAATATTTGTTTGAAATATCCTACATAATCGATATTTATGCTGACATTGAAAGTTGATTCATAATAATATTATTTTTGTTTTTAAGCAATTTACAATATTCATAATTCATAGTTGAGTCACATGGAAATTGATATTTTTTATGTAAAAGGATAAAGGATAAGGAAGGATAAGGGATATAGAAAAGATTGACAACGGACTCTACACGACAAGACTGGGAAGGGCGAGGAAAAGGAAGCAGGTCTACGGCTCCCTCATTCATCGAACGATACACAGTAACATTCACATGCTATTTCACGACAATTTTCTGTGCATGTGTGGTACCTTCCCTGGTGTGAGCCGACCCAATTCGTACCGAGGCTTCCTCGATCCTCACATTAGAGACTTTCACTTTTATAGTTATATTTAACAAAACCGAAAGCCCGTTTCCTTCTCCTCACCCTTCCCAGTCCATTCCTTCTTTCCAGTCACCGCCTTTCCGTGTCCCTTATCCCTTAATAGCGGGCAACGCATTTGCTGAGGCTCTACGCCTAATGGTGATCGCTTATCATCAGGGGAACTTTCTACCAGGATGCCTCCTTATGGCATGAAAAAGCTAAATAATATAAGTTTTGCATTTCGTTCCATACACGTAAGTACGTTGAGAATTTAATATAAAATTTTAAGATTTCATGTAAAACTCCTCCAAATAAATATTCCACATAAATCGAGCAATAAATTTTGTATGAGAACAGATTATATGTTGCTTTTTAAAGTATTACCCTTGGCCGAATATTGTACTGAGATGGCTTTTATCGCTGCGAGTGACCGTGTGTCCAGTAAAATAGAGGAATCATATGAATAATTATTAGAAAAACAACTAAACTGCCTTCACAATTTTCTGAACTAAACTTAATTTTAATGCGACTAGATGGGAGGCATCGCTAAAAAAAATCATTACACTAGATTCAGACAGTCAACAATTCTCGGGCAATTAACCTAAAAAAAAGAGCCTTCTCTTTTATGAAGTCTTAAATCAAAAATTAATTCAAAAATAATTGGGCCAGCTGGCACCGGAGAAGTACCACACCCCCACAGAAGACCAGCATGAAACAGTTGCATGTGATCTGTGTTTCGTACGGTGAGTTGGGGGAGCCGGAATCCCACCAGGCGAACCACCAGCTAAATTACCCGCTATGACATAAAAAATGTACAAACTAATATTTTGCCAAATTACTTAGTAAATCTTAACAAAAGTCACTCTTCTCATATTTATTATTACTCAAACAAACAATCATGCATATTTCTGGGCGTTTCCCACATATAAAAAAAAAAAAACTAAAATTGGACAAAATGACAACAATTTTCTGCCTTAACATGAAAAACCTTCAATCACAACCACAGTTGGAAACCCAGTTATAAAGTAATAAAAACTCAATAGAATTGAGAAACTCCTCCATTATTCGGAACGTCGGTTGAAAACGCTACCGCGCCTAACAACCTAGTGGCCGCGTTGTGAAAAATGAGCCCAAATATTTGCTCGTATCTTCCTTTTACTCGTGAAAGTGACAACGACGCCTGGTTGCAAGGATATTAAAAAGTTGCCAGATTCCCTCAGCGGTTAGGCTTTTTAAAACACAATAACTTGCAAACAATACACGCTCGTTAATCATAAAATATTTGACGGTCCGTCAACAATAATGATTTATACTTTATACTATCTGACAATCTGTTTTGGATATTTTATTGAAAACAAGTCTGGCTTACGTTTATTCCGGTGTCGGTAATTAGAGGCTGTTAAGTTATTGTTGTACGCACTTCGCTCGCGTGGTCAGGAAATTACCTATGGTGTTCGAGAATCCATTAAAAACAGACCATAAAATCGCGTGAGAGACAAACAAACACACTTTCGTATTTATAATATTAACGAGCTGATTTTTATCTGTTTTTCATCATTATGTACCAGAATTTTTATTTTAAATTCCGTTTGACAGGGAACATGTTTTTCAATTTTTAATTTAGTATTTTTAGAACAACCCCTACACCTATCCTGTTGATCATTAATTGAATTTTGTTGTTTAGAACGTTGACACGTCTACCCATGTTGCTGTCAGCTTAATTATCTTTTTTAATGAAATATCGTACATCTATGTATATACTACCTTCATGCTTGCCTCGGAAAGGATTATCAAATTATGTTGCGTTTCATCAAGGTGTCTTATAAGCCAATAAATATTAGTATAATATTAATACAACAGCGAATTTTAGTATTTACTAAGTGCTTATTCATAACATCTGGATATTGTAATCTAATTAAATATATTTTGACAAAATATAGAATCAATTAGGATAATTGTTTACATTTTACAAGTGTAATTACGTAATTTCTTATTTTAAATGGAATGCTTCCGTCGCAGTGTCAGTGATAAAATAATGTTTAGTTCATTTTCTCTTTATCAGAATTAATAAAATCTTCACGTATAAAGAATTGATATTAAATTTTTACCCTGGTATAATGATAGGTAGGTATTGTGATTATATACTGATAATCTTCAAAGAATTTGATGATTAAAGATTTTTTTTCTACTTATGAACGAGTTTAATTAATGTCACCAATGAAATGAATGGGTTATATTTTTTGTTCATGTGTGATCGCACAGAAAAGCCAGCTATAAATTTATTTTGTACAGTATTCTATCAAAATTACATTTATAAAGAATTGTTTATCGCCTATTGCATACATTAAAATATTTTGACATTCTAACGTAATTTACTTACCCTAAACGTAGCTAAAACTAAAGCTATGCTTTTCGCGAACAATATAAGATCTTTCCCAAAAGAA